>NC_089765.1:42676909-42899409 GCF_040412425.1 Macrobrachium rosenbergii | reverse complement strand
AGAGGTTCTCGGATCTTATTTGATTTGTTAGTGGCACCATTTGGCTTTGAGAATGAATGTAATTACAGTGCCACGGAGCTGGTGGTTAGCTCCTGTGTATATTTTTCTTTTGATTTACGTAATTATATTCTATTAGGTGAAACCTTATTTTCCCTTAACTTCGATTGAATTTAATGTTAAATTAACTCCATTAATCTGTTTTACATGTGTCGCCCCCACTAGTTAAATGCACTTAGAACTTCGTTAAGAGAGAGATATCACGTTGCTTATTATACTTGCAAAAATATATATATATATATATATATATATATATATATATATATATATATATATATATATATATATATATATATATATACATATATGAGCGAATACCACAGGAAAAATGACTGGAAGTAGATGCTTCTAGCACCCTTAGAGGCAGACGGTATGGCTTTAATCAGATGCTGCATTATTGCTATGGTAAATTGAGAAAGTGTTGCAACCGTCTTGAAAGGAAGCTTCAAGCTGAGGAACTTATCGCTGAAAGCGACTGGACTAAACGTGCCAGCGTGAACTTTATGGTTAATTTATCAGACAACCGGTGGACAGTGATACTACAGCGGCTTTGGGATACGTATTAAGCTTTGGTGTTTCTGATGGTAACCTGGACTATGTCGATATTTCAAAACCATTTTGTTATTTAGAAAAATTTAGTCATAATTTATGTCATGAGGACATCAATATTTGTAACGGTATTGTGTATGGTGCTACAATATGGCCAAGCCTTCTTCCCCAAATGTTCCCGTAAGATTTCTCCAGGCCTATAAAAACCTTAAAAAAGACGAAACATTGCAAGTAACAAAGGCAGACAAGTCTAATGTAGTGGCAGTAATGAATAAAAGTGACTATGCAAATAAAATAATGGCATTAATGAATGATAGTGAAACTTCCACGAAACTGAGGTCTGATCCTATACAGACTGTGAACTCTCATTTTAGTACAAAAAATTAGATCCATTTTAAAGGGCTCTGGCCCTTTAATTGAACAGTTTACATCTCAGTGCTCCTCCCTACCATATCTCTGCGGTATAGTCAAGACACAAAAAATCAATAACCCTATTAGACCAATCATTAGTTCAGCAGGTTCAGTTTCGTATAATTTATCTAAATGGCTTGTAAAAATTCTTACACCTTTGGTAGGAAACATTACGAATGTAAAAAACAATGTCGACTTTATAAACAAATTGAATAGTTTGAATTCGAATTTTGATTTTAATATGGTTAGTTTTGATGTCGTCTATTTACAAAAGTGCCTGTAGATGCCGTACTTGAATTTTTGGAGGAAGAATTACAGTAAAAAGTTATGATATTGCTTTAACAGTAGCAAACCTCATTAATCTTATGCGGTTATGTATCAAAGATAGTAAATTATGTTTTAATGGTGAATTTTTTGTACAAAAGTTCGGCATGGCCTTGGGTAATCCCTTATCTCCTGTCCTTAGCAATATTTACATGGAATTTTTTGAGACAAAATTCTTACCAAGAATTATGCCCCAAAAAGTTATATTATATGTTTTAGGTATGTGGATGATATTTTCTGTATCTGGCCAGTTCACGAAAATCTCCAAGAATTTCTGATTACACTAAATAATTTAGTCCCTTCTATAAAATTTACCGTAGAGAAAGAAAGAAATTGTAATTTGAATTTTCTTGATGTACAGTAACTGTCCACAGACATAATAGAAATTTCACCTTTTCAGTCTTACGAAAATCAACTAACATTGCCTCTTTTGTTCATTATTGCTCCAACAATCATCATCAAATATTGCTCCAACAATCATCATCAAAATGTTAAATTCTATGTCTTTTCTGGGATGTTCTTCATTAAGGGCTCTGCGCGTTTGTAGCTACAGTTCACTGATGCTGAGATCAAAACTATTTATGATATTGCTTTGAATTTAGTAAGCATAATATTCTCAGATTACCGTATGATGAAAGGTTTTTAGAAATTCCTTGAATTTTAAAGCTTTTCAACATAAATGTTGTTTTCAGTAATTTTAATGTTAAGAGTTTTGTAATAAAAAATTCTCCTAAAAATGTTTCTGGCTGCATCTATGAAATTCCTTGTAAAAAGTGTGATAAAATATATTACGGACAAACTGGGAAATCACTTTCACAACGAATCAAACAACACCAGTATTCTGTGAGAACTGGCCAAATATCGAATGCATTATCCGGTCATATGAGAGATTTAGATCATCCTATATCTGGCGTGAAGCAAGATCCGTAGTCCCGTGTAACGACACAGTTAAAAGGAATATCATTGAATCTTGTTTTATCAAGTCAAATAATGGAAGCGTTCTAAATTTAAGTCTTGGTTTGTTTAAACTTATGCCTTCATAATTAAAAACGTTGTTGATAAATATAAGCAACAAAATTAGTATTCAGTTTTATACTTGTTTTTGGATTTTATATAGCCAAGCTTCCCTTATGGTTAAGTCTATGGCTTTAGTTTGTGACCGTGTGATCCCAGATTATCCTGGATTATCTTTTCGTTTATTACCCTTTGAGAATTAACATTCTGGTATTCTTGTTCTTTTTGTTTACCTTGTAAGCCACCCTCTTTCCAACTGAGTCTCATTTCTGCCCAGAAGATGCATGAATAAACACGTGAAAGCGCTTGGTACTGAACTTCTGCCTGTCATTTTCCTGTTGTGCTCGCTTATATACTGAAGTCACGTGCATCTACTATGATTTTTTAAGCATTATCTATATATATATATATATATATATATATATATATATATATATATATATATATATATATATATATATATATATATAAAATTCATATGTGAATGTATATATACATATGAGGGCTGATTTATAAGTAAGGTCTCGAAGCCCGTAAAACAAGTTTTAGACTAAACAGGACAATAAAGCTGGTATCGAGGTGAAGAAAATTTACCTCTCTTTACACTGCATGTTCGTTTTTAAACATAATCTCCTTTTACTGTAACACATTTTTAAACACTCATCTCAGTTTTTCATCACAAACGTGAAGAATTTTCTGCAAGAATCCCCCAATCGATATCGTCGTTTTCTATATAAACATGACTATGGGAGATGACTCTCGGGAAACAAAAGACTATCTATGGAATATTGTCACCCAGGTTCTCCGAGAGGAAGGGAATTCAAAACTATTTCATCAGAAAAGAAAATCATGCCCACAATTTCTCTGGGAAGAAAAATTATTTATTCAAACTGAATATCTGACACCAGGAATGAAGAACAGTTCTGAAAGCATTGTGCTACCTTGCAAACGGTCAAGCAACACATTTACGTAGTACGAACTCAAAGAACAGTTTCTTGCATCACGACAATGCCAGGTCACACCGCAGCCATAAAGCAGTGGAAAAGGTGAGAAGGCTGAAATTAGAAGTTGTTGCTAACCATCCTAACAGCCCGGATTAGGCTCCATCAGACTTCTTTTTCTTGCCAAAATTCTCCATCAGAATTTTTGTCATTCCCAAACTTCTCTATCAGACTTTTTGTTAATCCCAAAAGTCTCCATCAGACTTCTTGTTATTGATAAAATTCTCCATTAAATTTCTTGTTATTGCCAAAAATTCTCCTTCAGACTTTTTGTTACTCCCAGAATTCTCTATCAAACTTCTTGTCATAGCCAAAATTCTCCCTCAGACTTCCTGTTATTACTAAAATTCTCTATCAGACTTCTTATTGACAAAATTCTCCATCAGATTTCTTGTTACTGTCAAAGTTCGCTAACAGACTTCTTGTTATTCCCAAAATTTTCCATCAGACTTCCTGTTATTTCCAAAATTCTCCATCAGACTTCCTGTTACTCCCAAAATCCTCCAGCAGACTTTTTGCCTTCCAAAAATTCTCCACCAGACTTTCTGTTACTCCCAAAATTCTCCATCAGACTTTTTGTCATTCCCAAAATTCTCCATCGGACTTTTTGTTATTCCCAAAATTCTCCATCAGACTTTTTGTCATTCCCAAAATTCTCCATCAGACTTTTTGTCAATCCCAAAATTCTCCATCAGACTTCTTCTTGTTCCCAAAGTTCTCCATCAGACTTCTTGTTATTCCCCAAAATTCTCCATCAGACTTTTTGTCATTCCCAAAATTCTCCATCAGCCTTTATGTCAATCCCAAAATTTTCCATCAGACTTCTTGTTCCCAAAAAACTCCATCAGACTTCTTGTTATTCCCAAAATTCTCAGGAATTCTTGTTATTGCCAAATTCTCCATCAGACTTCTTGTTTTGCCAAAATTCTCCATCAGACTTCTTGTTATTCCCAAAATTTTCCATTAGACTTCCTATCATTGCCAAAATTCTCCATCAGACTTCCTGTTATTTCCAAGTTCTTCCATTAGACTTCTTATCATTGCCAAAATTCTCCATCAGACTTCTTGTTATTGCCAAAATTCTCCACCAGACTTCTTGTTATACCCAAAATTTTCCATCAGACTTTTTGTTATTCCATAAATTCTCTATCAGACTTCTTGTTACTGCCAAATTTCCCCATCAGGCTTCTTGTTATGGACAAAATTCTCCCTCAGACTTCCTGTTATTCTGAAAATTCTCCATTAAACTACTTGTTATTCCCAAAATTCTCCATCAGACTTCTTGTTACTGTCAAAATTCAACATCAGACTTTTTGATATTCCCAAAATTCTCCATCAGACTATTATTGCTGCCAAAGTTCTACATCAGACTTTTTTTTATTCCAAAATTCTCTGTCAGGCTTCCTGTTACTGCCAAAATTCTCCATCAGGATTCTTGTTATTACCAAAACTCTCCATCAGTTTTTTTATTCCCAAAACTGAAGGAGGCATGGAAAGAACAACATGTTCCATCTAAGGAAGAAGTTTGAACCGCTATTCGGAATTAGAACATAAATAAGCAAGATGTCTTCATCGATAAGATGCAAAAATGGACTGAGCATTTATAAAAATATGTGGCAGTAAATGGACATTAAGTTGAAGAACGAATATGTAATTCAGAGAGGTATAAGCATCCTTCACTTTGATACTAGTTTCATTATCCCATCTGGTTTACAACTTGTTTCATAGGCTTCGAGGTCTTATTTATCAATCAACTCTCATATATATATATATATATATATATATATATATATATATATATATATATATATATATATATATATATATATATATATATATATATATATATATATATACTGTATATATATATATATATATATATATATATATATATATATATATATATATATATGTATATATATGTATATATATATATATATATATATATATATATATATATATATATATATATATATATATATATATATATATATATATATATATATATATATATATATGTATATATATATATGTATATATATATATATATATATATATATATATATATATATATATATATATATATGGATTTCGTATGTAATCAACGGATAGGTTTGCTGAAAGCAAAAGGGTGTTACAGACTAATACACACATAAACAAAGCCACTCCAACATCTTCTAAAAAAAAAAAAAAACATAACAGACACCTTACACGTCTCGAACTGTCGACCTACCCGCCCAGTTCTCCTCGCTGCTGCTGGGAGAATGGGAGCTGCGGATATGGTACAATACATGTACATATTCGTTACTGGGGTCTAAGCGATGTCAGGCAGGGCAGCCGATCGAGGCTACGGCCTACCCCACCGCCAAATCAAAGTCCTTCAAAAGAAGGCATCGTGCTTACCCCATATAAAAATGGGAAAAAAGCACGTTAAAACGAAGAAGATATATATATATATATATATATATATATATATATATATATATATATATATATATATATATGTATATATATATATATATATATATATATATATATATATATATATATATATATATATATATTAATGGCCCTCCCGGGTCAAGAGGGTCATCTTTTATTGGTGTATCTGTTTTAAGAACAGAATCAAACGTCTTACTTTTCCTAAGACGTCTGTGGTAGCATGGCTCATCCCTGGGTCAGCAAATCCCTTCTCCTTTGTCGACTTCTCTCACTAAACCTATCTTTAAACAAAGGCCTACTGGAATTGAACACTGACGTACAAAACTAGACTTTATTTGCAAATTTAACGAAAAGTGATTCAGCAAAAGCTACAGTCATGAAATGCAGTGATTCACACCCTCTATCCATGGAATTCATAACTAGGGGAAATACTGTTTCACAAATAATTCTATACCAAGCAATACTAGTGAATAACACCCTGGCAAACAAAGTAACAAGGTCATAATACTCTAGACCACAATATATGTCATATAGTGACACCATTTCCAAATATTCGTCCTCTCAGGACGAAATCAGAATTCCTGTTGAAAGAAACACATCAAAATCTGAAATGGTGCTAAAAGCCATGAATATTCAAAACAGAAAAATGTCTAATGGAGCATTAAATAGGAAAATTCATTATGTAAACATCGATCAGTTTCACTACTTCCCAACTGGGGGTTTTTCCTCTAAAGTCTGGAAAAGATATAAATGTCACTGAGCGATCTTACTTTTTCTATGACCCAGATAATGTGTCTTCATAGTGGCGGTTTCTTTAAACACTACACCAGGCTAAAAGCACATATCAGCCACCCAAGTGAGAGTCACTGTTCCTCTCATAAATATCCCATGGGAGATTGCACACACACACGCACATACCCCATTGGAACCTGGGCACCTCCGGCGGATCGGTTCAATGTTCTAACATGCTGTTCCCATGCACTTGGATCATGACAGACCCAAATGCGCTTGCAGCAGAAGTGCCACTGCCAGGCCAGCACACAGCTCTCCACTGCTGACCCAAGTCAATCAAGACTTAATAGGAGCTTGGACCACCCACTTTCTGGACACCCTCACCCAGATACGATAACTGTCCAATAGAAAGTTCAGTAAGGGCCAGCTCCAAAATCATAGCAAACTGTATGCACTAGATTCGAAAATTATATGTCTCGTATGCACAATTGTTATTCCAATAGCAGTTCACTTATAAAACGCATCACTTGAAATCTTGCATTCTTGATGGTCTAAATATTCTGGACGGCTTGCAATTGTACAAGCCCGTGCTACTCTTCACATCTTGAATTCCTGGTGATCCAATTATGCTGAACGGCTTGCGAGTGCACAAGCCCATGTCGAATGAGGTGCTCACGAATCCTTTGCACCGAAGCAATGTCTCCCAGCAAGGACAGGGATTTGTAGACATCCTGCTCGACATCTCTCCAAAACCCTGGATCCTCTGATGAAGGTGCAGGCGTAGAAACCTGCAGGCATATCTTAGACAGCCCCCCATATCTAACTTGTATCAGTTGAGGCTCATAGAAGTCACTCATCAGGCGCTGCTGTGCAGAAGTGGTGTATAACATAAGTTGGTCATGTCGACAGTCAACCCGAAAAGGTACCTAGTCCACCCACTATGCCATACTATTACTGAAATATTAAACCTATTAGGGCAAAGGTCTATCTATGGTAAAACTGAAACAATTCCAAGCTGCTAACTGGAATTTCCACAATAAACCCTCTCTCAGGTACACTAACTTTAAGATACTACCCATACAAATTCTTCCCAGTAAAAACTACCTGAGAACCCTACCAATATACAGGGTGTTTCGAAATTAGAGGGCCCCCGCCTCTACAAGTTAAGTATATCTTAGTTTAACCAGACCACTGAGCTGATTACCAGCTCTCCTAGTGCTGGCCTGAAGGATTAGATTTATTTTACGTGGCTAAGAACCAATTGGTTACCTAGCAACGGGACCTACAGCTTATTGTGGAATCCGAACCCCATTATAGCGAGAAATGAATTTCTATCACCAGAAATAAATTCCTCTTATTCTTCACTGGCCGGTCGGAGATTCGAACTCGCGGCCAGCAGAGTGCTAGCTGAGAACAGAACCCACTTGCCCAACAAAGAACCCCCCCTCTACAACATAAACTAAAATTGATATGGACAAAAACAAAAGTAATTCAGAACAAGTATTTATTTAAGTTTCTCTCTGAGTATTTAATATTTTGTGTGGCCTCCATCTGCCTGTACCACAGCCTGCATTCTTGACGGATATGATTTCAGCAAATCGCAAAAAAGCCGAGACTCAAACTCCATTTCCCTGAGCACTTCGGTCACCTCTCTTCGCAGGTCGTCGAGGCTTGGTATACCATCATAGTTCACTGTGTGAGCTTCAACACGATCCTTTAAGATACTACCAATGTTTTCACACACATTAAGGTCAGGGAAGCTACCTGGAAATTCACTTGATGAGAAAAAATCGATACCACTGTTTCGAAGCAGCTCCTGTGTCTGAAGAGCCTTGAAACATGGTGCCTTATCATGCAAAAATGTGACTTCTTCAACAGATAACACATTTTCAGAATCTTTGAGGAAAGGAAATACTCCACCAGTAAGCACAGTTTCTCTGAAGTATTCACCATTCCATGACTGTCCTTTTTCTTTGATGATCCACATTAATTGTCTGGCTGTGAAACAGAGAAAAATTCCCAAACATTCAGGAAATTTCACAACTTGGCGATAGCGCACGTCATCGCTGATATCATCCAACTTTGCAGCCCAAATGATGTCATTTTTATGATTTGGCTTCCTGACTGTAAATGAAGCATTCATCTGATGCGGCAACATGGAGAAAGTCAGCTTCATCCCAATCTTTAAGAAATGAACCACAAAACCATGCACAGTCTTCTCTCTGTTGCTGAGTGATGTTGGGCTTGCTGATAACATGAAGTGGCTTGATATCAGATTTCTTCAACTCACGATTTACAGCACTATAACTTCTCTTCTTTCCCCTTTTTGTTTCTAGTTCAAGCACCAATTTACGTAAAGACTTCCTTGGTCTACCCACTCCCTCAGCTATGATGTCTTTTGACACCTGAGAAAGGACTTCAGGCCTTCCAAGATTCTCACTCTTTTCGTGATTTCCAGTTTCTTTTAACAAAGTATTCATCTCTTTTAATGTATTTAGCTATCCAGGAACGTGAAATGAAGGATGCGCCAGCATCCCTGACCTCTCTGAAGGTATAGCCCAGATTCGGTCAATCCATCTGATTTCCTCTGAGTCGTTAGCCATGGCTGTATCTAACTCCATCACTCAGTCTGAAAACACAAGAAATATAAAATGAAAAATAGCTTAATAGAAACCTAAAATAATGTACTTGGAGATAGGCTATATCAGAAAACTTCATAACTTTCCATTTGTTCTGTGGAGGGGGGGGGGGCTCTAATTTTGAAACACCCAGTACTGAAATCATTAAAGGCAATTCTAAACATCTCAGAGGTAAAATATCTCGTAAAGTCATCAAGGTTTTACCCTGGTTAGCAAATACTGTCAATACCTGCTCAATTTTCAGCAAAATAGCAATTGACATACTGGCAATCGCTCCTATGATCATAACTACAATTACCAATGTTACAGCCCTCTTACTCCTTCTAGAAGAGGACCAAAAAATCTAAATTTGGAAGTCATACTAAAGTCTTCCAAATCCTATCCTAAACCCTAACTGATTTACCCAAACCTGTAACAGATCAGACAGATTACATCCGATATACTAATTAACCCGCCCCCCAAAAAAATCCTAAGTAACAAAACTTTATTCTGAAACCCTGCACTCAAAGATACTGTGTCAGACGACTACTATACTTCATAATATTCTTACATAATAACACACAGGCGTAACCTCACTACAAAATTAGCCCAATGCTATGATTCCCAAAGTCATGTGAATGCGAGACTTCAGCAAATGCAAGAATCTCTAAAATACCAGATCTCAAAACGGGAAAGAAAAAAACAAACAAAAAAGAAATTCATATATCTACAAAACTCTACAGTATTTTGCCCTTAATCTGAATTAAGTATTGCAACACATAAAACCAAAATCTGAACTCGAACAATTAAAGATTTGTAAAACTCTACGGACTAACGTCCTCCCCCAGTTAAAAAAATACCGTCTTTTTAATTTTCGATATATCTGTCAACCGAGACACACCCATGTTCTCATCTAGAACAACAAATCTATTCCCCTTCTTTGCTTCCACAACACGAAAAGGACCTTCAAATTTAGGACCTAGCTTATAGTTCAACTGATTCCTGACATTTATTTTCATAAAACCCTACCTCCCATAGCAACTTTAACTCTATCTGGCTCTGCATTGCTCCTATCTACCATGTCTCGCATTTTCAAGATTATTAGTAAGACGTGCACATCTCTCTTTCGTGGCGCAAGCAAGCGCCCTGATTGTTTCATCACCCAATGGAATAGGCAACAAATCGAACGCACCCCGCGCTGGGTAACCAAACAGCGCCTCATTGGGAGACATGCCAATGGTATCACTAACCATCTTATCTATACTATGTTGCACCTGTGGAATGTATCGATCCCAGTTTAAGTCAATACCCCCAACAGTCATCCAAAGAGCTTCAATGACCTTCCTATTTGCTCGTTCACACAGCCCATTAGCTTCTAGTCTATAGGGAATAATAGTGATCTTCCGAATGCCCATTACATCCGCAAGACACTCTAACATCCTATTCACAAATTCCCTACCATTATCTGTAATCAGAACCTCTGGAACCCCATAACGGCAAATATACCAGTTAAAAAATGCGACTGCCGCCTCTTCTGCTGTTTTATGCCTCAATGGAAAAATCTCTACGAACCTAGTTAATTCGTCAACAACCACCAACAGGTGCCTATGGCAATAACTAGATTCACAGAGATTGCTCAAAAGGTCCATATATAATTGTGAGAATGGCCGACTCAGAATAGGAAATGAACCCAATTTACAAGAAACGACCCCTGATGGCTTACACACATTACAGACTGAACAACTTCTCACAAAGTCTCCTACTGATGTGAGCATGTTTTTCCAAAAGAATTGTCCCTGTGCATTCTGATACGTTTTCTCAATCCCCAAATGCAGACTGCCAGACCGACCGTGAACAATATTTAGCACTGTAGGTGCTAAACTCCTAGGAACAACTATTTATGTCATATCACCCTTATCCTCACTATTCCTCAGTCTGTATCTAATTTTCCTGACTAACAAATTACCCTCTAATTCAAGCCCTGCAAAAGGCAGCTTATAAACCTTCCTAACTAATTCCCCTCTAAGAAATGCCTTTGTGTCTCCCAGAATCTCATCTTCAACTTGCTTAGATTCTACTAAACTAATATCCCAATCTATGCTATCTCCCGATACATAACATACTTAAGTACCCTCTACATCAGAAAAACTTCTACTAAGGGTGTCTGCTACAACATTGTCTAACTTCTATATACCTAGGCTTAGCATCAAAATCCCTGATTGTTAGATACCGTGCTCTTTTTGGGGAAAGATACGGCTTATTAAAAAGATCCAACAATGGCTTATGATCCGCCAGAACCTCTACTTGATTCCCCAATAACAACATTTTGAAATGCACCAAACTAGACACTACGGCAAAGACCTCTTTGTCTACTACTGACCATAACCGTTCATTACTACCTCATGCTTTAAACTTCCTACTGTAAAATGCAATCGGATGGAGTCTTCCATCGAACTTCTGCATAAGGCATGCCCCTATACCATCATAACTAGCGTCCGTTACCAACATGAAAGGACATTCCAAATCAGGAAACTTCAACACTGGGGGATTTACTAAGGAATCCTTAATCTTCTGAAAAGCTACTTGCTGTCCATCTCCCATACAAACTGCACATCATCCCTCAGGACATCTGTCAAGGGAGATGCCAGAACAGAAAAACCCTTCACAAATCTAATGAAAATCCAGCCATGCCTAAAAATGACTAAGTCTGCTTCTTACTCTAACACCCTCTTCAGAAATGACATGACCTAAATATACTATCTGCCTCTTGAGAAAATTACACTTAACTAATTTTATCTTCAAACCCGCTAACCTAAGCCTCCTAAAAACCTCCCTAACAACTTCTAAATGTTCTTCTACTGAATCAGTGGCAACTAGGATATCATCCATGTTTAAAAAGACTTTTTTCCTTAACAAGCCATGCAAAACTGTATTCATTAGCCTAGTAAATGTCATCGAACTGCCTGATAAACCAAATGGCATTTGCATGAACTCATAATGCCCCTTCGGCAAAAAGAAAGCCATGGTAGAATGGGGCTAAGGTTTGCTCACGATAAGTTAGGGTGAATTATTTAGTTCTAACCTCACCAAAACCATTGGGCATGGGCTCGACTATCACTAATGGAGTTCTGTTTTCATTTTGATTTAAGGCTTTGTAGTGTGTCCATAAGTGTGAGGAAACCAACGGACCTATTAACAAGATTTTATATATATATATATATATATATATATATATATATATATATATATATATATATATATATATATATATATATATATATATATATATATATATATATATATATATATATATATATATATATATATGTACACATGAAATATAAAAACACCATATTGTGCTTCTCAGTTATCTATAGAAGGATCCACAGTAATATTCTTGATTAGAAAGGTGAAATGTATTTGTAAAAATACTTACAGAGCTTATAGTTTTCATCTATCCTTCTGTAAACTTCAGTGGATCCTTGTGTGTGTGTGTGTGTGTATATATATATATATATATATATATATATATATATATATATATATATATATATATATATATATATATATATATATATATATATATATATATATATATATATATATATATATATATATATATATATATATATATATATATATATATATATATATATATATATAAAGTCTTGATTGACTTGAGTTGGCAATGGAGAACTATGTGCTGGCCTGGTAGTGGCACTTCTCCTGCAAGCGCACTTGGGTCTGTCACGATCCAAGTGCATGGGAACAGCATGATAGAACATTGAACCAATCCACCGGAAGTGCCCAGGTTCTGGTGGGGTGTGTGAGTGTGCGATCTCCCATGGGATATTTATGAGAGGAACAGTGACTCTCACAGGGAGACTGCCTCGATCTTGGGTGGCTGATATGTGCTTTTAGCCTGTTGTAGTGTTTAAAGGAACCGCCACTATGAAGACACATTATCTGGGTCATAGAAAAAGTAAGATCGCTCAGTGACATTTATATCTTTTCCAGGCTTTAGAGGAAAAACCCCCAGTTGGGAATTAGTGAAACTGATCGATGTTTACATCATGAATTTTCCTATTTAATGTTCCATTAGACATTTTTCTGTTTTGAATATTCATGGCTTTTAGCACCATTTCAAGTTTTGATATAATATGTTTCTTTCAACAGGAATTCTGATTTCGTCCTGAGAGGACGAATATTTGGAAGTGGTGTCACTACATGACATATATTGTGGTCTAGAGTATTAAGACCTTGTTACTTTGTTTGATGACCAGGGTGTTATTCACTAGTATTGCTTGGTATAGAATTATTTGTGAAACGGTATTTTTTGTTTAATCAGTAATGATTCTACCATCTGGCTTTTGAACCAAAACTTTCTGCTATAAATTATGTGATAAATTCCAGTTTATTCTGTGATTATGGTTATTTATGTGGTTAAAAATAGCTGAGCTCTGTTGGCCATACCTGGCTGAATGTTTATGTTGTATTAATTTCTGGGGGAGTGATTTACCTGTAAAACCGATGTTGGATTGGTCACAGTTGAGGAAAGGGATTTTTGCATACTCTTGTGTCTGATTAACGTCCAACAAAAGCCAGTCCCCAAAGACACAGGAGTATACAAAATCCCTTGCCTCGACTGTGACCATTCCTACATCAGTTTTACAGGTAAACCACTCCCCCAGAGATTAATATAACATAAACGTTCATTTAGGTATGACCAACAGATCTCAGCTATTTTTAGCCACATAAATAACCATAATCACAGAATAAACTGGAATTTGTCACATATAATTTATAGAAGCAACTGTTGGTTCAAAAGCCAGATGGTAGAATCAGCACTGATTGATTAAAGAAATACGATGAACCTCTCAAAGGAGCTTGGGACTCAGATATTAGATAAAATCTTCCTCCAACCAGCAATTAAGAAGCTTAAGGAGAAATTGTCAACTGGAGTGACGTAACAGCTGACCTCTTGATCTCTTGGTATAAACACCGCTTTTCTGTTACTCTTATCTCATTCATTACCTGCCTGAAGAGGGAGACAGTTGTTCTCTGGTTTTAAAGGTGGGGAAGAGCCTTTGCAGTCTTAATGGCTACTTATAGGAGCTACTTCCTTTCACTGACCTATTTTTAAACAGTTATTTGCAGTATCAAATAACCGAGTCAAAGTAATGACTCTGTTACTAAGCTTTTCATTTGCTGTCTTACTTTGGCTTCTCCATGATCTCCAATAATTCCCGGAGGTTTTAAACAGAAAAGGCTATACATAACCAAAATAACATCTCTCAAATATAATATAATGTTCATTTATAAGCTTTCGATCAAAATTTATTTCCAACACCAGGTTGTCAACATAAACAGGAAGGGTAATGAAGGTCAGTAAAGGGTAACAAAAATAGAGCTTGCTTGTCCTAATCCAAAGAGACAATTTCAATAATGATATAAAGAATATGGAAAGTGAAACATAAGAACAATAATGGCACGACTGTTTCGAAAAATTAATGAATATTTATCCTCTTATGGTTCCAATCCGGAACCATAACTCTTGACAATAAAAGGATGTTGCAGCATTAAATTAATCCAGGGCAATATTAACTGCGAATGAAAGGTGTTCGCACTCACCCAAACAATCCACCCCGGTAGAAACGCCAAAGGTTCAATATCTTAACGAGAACAATCAGCATTTGATGAAATATGAAGAACCTGAAGAATCGGCGCAAAAAAACTTAAATAAGAGAAGCGAGTTCCTAAAGCAAGAAAAGAAGTGAAAGCACTAATTTTCCCTTGTTATTTATCTGTAACAAACCCAAACAAGTGAAAAATGCGTCGAAGTTTCTTCAGCGCAGTCGAGTTTTATGTACAGTGCACGATGCTGTATGAGTCGCGGCCCATGAAACTTTCAGCCACGGCCCGGTGATGGCATGTCCTATAGCGTTGCCAGATACACAATCATGGCTAACTTTAACCTTAAATAAAATAAAAACTACTGATGTTAGAGGGCTGCAGTTTGGTATGTTTGATGGTTGGAGGGTGGACGATCAACATACCAATTTGCAGCCCTCTACCCTCAGTAGTTTTAAGCTCAGAGGGTGGACAGTAAAAGCGCGGACAGAGAAGCTGGGGACGGACAGACAAAGCCATCTCAATAGTTTTCTTTTACAGAAAACTTAAAACTACCTCCAGCCAAACTAAGAATTTAGTGTTGTAATGACAACACACCAAGACGATTCATCCGTGACCACAAAAGCAGGGGAGATGTCTGAACTCAAGGTGACAGAAGGAAAACTGGAGATGACAGCCAGGTGAGTGAGTAGGCAGTATCCCCACCCAGCGTTTCCTACCAGCCGATAGTTAATGTTTTGTTGTAAGTTTCCGATCAAAATTTGCTTCCAACACCAGGTTGTCAACATAAACGGATCGGCTCTTGCCGAAGGATACTCTTAGATAAATACGAGGTTATGTATTTCCGTAGAAACAATAAAAGAAAATTATGTATTTTCAGTAAAATAAATGTCTGACCATAATACACTGCTAGGGGCATATAAACTTATTTTACACCATGCAAAAACTGCGATAAATTAATTTTGAATTGTTTATGTAGTTTATTGAGTTTTATGCTAGCAATTGCAAATTAACGCATAAGGCAAAAGATGTAAAAAATTTTTATGCCAATAACTTAAAGCCTCTAACTGGGTAATGAGAAGTAAGAGTGACAGAGGCTTCGTTTCTGTGTCAAAATTATGTAATTCTGTTTGTCCTTTGCCGCACTCTCAATTAGAAAAATACATTTGAATGACACAGACCATCACATCTCGCCGCTTTTCATGTCATGCTAGGCCAGGCAGCGTTCTAAACAATTTTGCTGTACACATGACCGCAAACTAGCACGAGACATTTTAGTAAATAGCACTCATATTATCTAATATTATAGCCTCTGTCGAAAACATATGAATTAGTTATACCGAGTCGTTTCTTATCCTCATCATGCACAAATGCTCGATAGGCTTTTTTTTTTGACGACTTAGAGGACGCCAGGACCCACTTAGAAGTGGGTCCTGGAGGACGCCTTATCCCTGCAGGCCACACGGCACCGAATAACTACTAAGTGAGCTCCAGAAAAGCCATTACCTACTTATCCTGAGTGAAATTCACCCCATCATATAACGCCACACTGATGTTTTTGGCTACAGGGGTCTCAGTGATGTTTTTCTTTCATAGGAATATCAGTAATATAGAATTTAGGCCAAAGGCCAAGCGTTGGGACCTATGAGGTCATTCAGCTCCGAAAGAAAAATTGAGTCAAGAAGGTTTTCAAGATGTAACAAGAGGAAACCCTCTCAGTTCCACGGTGAGGCAATTATTCGGAGAGGGCAGAAAGTAAGGTGGAAGAAAGAGAATATGAACTGAGGTATGGTAAAAGCAATGAAAGGGGTTGCAGCTAGGGGCCGAAGGGACGCTGCAAAGAACCTAAGTAATGCCTACAGTGCACCGCGTGAGGTGCACCGATGCCACTACTCCCCTACGAAGGTTTTTCTTTCATTGTTCTCTGTAAATTTGCTTTCTTGCTGGACTTGATGTCATTTTGAATTTCAATAATTGTACTTTATCACAGTAACTTCAAACCTGCAAAACGACAAAAACGTAGTCAAAATGAAATGACTAGAACTAAGACATTTTGATATTTTGCCGTAATAAAAATATTTGCCGAAAATGTAACAGAGAGATATATATCATTTGCCCCTTGAAGAACTATGATAAATTGCCTTTTGAATGATATATGGTCCGTGGCTATTTACTCAAGCTATTGTGCAGTAAAAGGACAAAAAAAGGCATCGCAAATTTCTAGTGATTTTATGCTTGACGGTCACTGCTCACGCACCAGAGGAAGAGAGGGGGAGAAATCTTTGTGTCTGAATATGCGTTATAAAATTTTTCTTCGCAAAAAGCCAATGACATTCATATGATCATATGAGTAAGTACATAAATTCTGATAAGGTAAATGAATTTAATAAAAAGTAAAAAATGCGACGAAGTTTCTTCGGCGCAATCGAGTTTTCTGTACAGCGATAATGCTGTATGAGCCTCGGCCCACGAAACTTTCTGCCACGGCCCGGTGGTGGCCTGTCCTATAGCGTTGCCAGATGCACAATCATGGATAACTTTAACTTTAAATAAAATGAAAACTACTGAGGCTAGAGGGCTACAATCTGATACGTTTGATGATTGGAGGGTGAGTGATCAACACACCAATTTGCAGCCTTATAGCCTCAGTAGATTTTGAGATCTGAGGGCGGACAGAAAAAGTGCGGACGGACAGGCAAAGCCATCTCAGTAGTTTTCTTTTACAGAAAACTAAGACTATGTAATATATATATATATATATATATATATATATATATATATATATATATATATATATATATATATATATATATAGTTTTAATTTATGGTAAAAGAAAACTATTGAGGTGGCTTTGTCCGTCCGCACTTTTTCTACCTGCCTCAGACCTATATATATATATATATATATATATATATATATATATATATATATATATATATATATATATATATATATATATACTGTATATATATGTGTGTGTGTGTGCTAGGATGAATACGCACCAAAACTCGTGGTCCCCATTAAATTTTGCCTCGGAATCATGATCTTAAAAAGTGGTGTTGCCGGAGGAAGAAGCAATAAAGGTGACAATTGCGTCCTCGGCGCCTTCTGGAAGACCGCCATGGCGATGTGCACCATCACTTCCTCTTGGAAGAGCATATCTTCATGCTGTCTTGCATGCTGCGTTGAAGAACCTTGCACAGTGCACATTTGCACGATGTGTCCTTCCAGAACAAGGACCTTGTTCCAGAAGCTGCTCGCTTAACAGATATCATACTGTTCCCTTTACACTGGAAAACTTGCCAACTTCTCTTGGTCACATATACTATAGGCTCCGGGAAAGGCTTTTGTAGGGGACTGTGAAGAACCTGGGATTCTTTTGCTCGTGGCTTAAGATCATCATTTTTTTCATCCTCGTGAATGCCAGCTACAGATGTGCCACTAGTAGAAGTGTTAGTTACGGATGTTTCAACAGTAGAAGTGCAACAAGCAACAGAAGTGCTGTCAGCAGAGCAAAAGCGCCAGCAGCATAAGTCCCCCCTAGAAGTGTTAGGAACAAGTGTACGTAGGAGCGGCAGCAGAAGCACCAGCAAGCAGATTGAGGAATGTAATTCTGCTAACATTATGGAAGTTTTCTGCTCAGGGGTTTTACCCTTGATTCAACAGTTACAGGATGCATGTAGCAGTAACTGATGCCTTACCGTTTCCCTGTAGCTACTCCTTATGTGATTTTTTTTTATTGCCACACACACACATATATATGAATATACATATTACATATATATATACATAATATATATATATAATATATATATATAATATATACATATATATATCATTATATATATATATATATATATATATATATATATATATATATGTATATGTGTATGTGTATATGTATATGTATATGTATATATATATATATATATATATATATATATATATATATATATATATATATATATATATATATATATATATATATATTATGTATGTATAAAATGGACTATTGTGCTTTAAGCATGAGCCATTAAAATTTTAGGCGGGCAATTCTACTGACCAAAACATTGAATAAACAATGTTATCTAAACAAAACATACAACTTTCACGAACCAAGCATGCTTCCATTACGAATTTATATGCAATTAGCAAATGTCATCTTATTATAATCAATTCAATTCTAAAAACTCAATAACCAAAACGTTAATAAGGAAAACATCATTCAAAAATCAAATCTATATTAAGAACAAGAGGCAGTGTATAAAAGCCTTTAATAGAAACTAGATGCAACGTGCCTATAAAACAGAGAAAAAGTCTTCAAGGAAATAATGAGTAGCAACGGGAAAAGTGTAGACAACAACGAAAGAGTTTTGTAGCATTTTTTATAACAAGAAACTTAAACCTCTAACAAGGTAATGAAAAACTATTGTGACAGATACTTCACTTCTGTCAGAATTATGTCATTTCTGTTGCCCTTTGTCACAATGTCAAGTAAAAAAATACATAGGAATGGCACAGGCTACAGTGTCTCGTCTCTTATCATGTCATGCTCGGTCAGGCAACGTTTTAAACAATTTTGCTGGTACGCATGACCGCAAACCAACACGTGAAGTTTTAGTAAACAACACTATATTATTTAATATGATGGACTCTGCTGAAAAAAGTTATAAACTTGCTTTCTTTGGTTTCTTACCCTCGAACATACACTTATGCTCAAAAAGCAATTTGACATCGTGAACACTAATTCTGAAGGCCCATAGAACTACTAACTTGGCGTCAGAAAAGCTAATACCAGGCCTGGGGGGAAACCAATCCCATAAAAACTTCACTATGTTTCAGAAATTTTAAGAACAGCAAAAACAGTACAAGAAAACAAATCCAGTCATCACCCGGCTATTTAAACTCTTGCAGGTACTCAATACTGAAGCAAGAATTCTTGCGGACGTCTCAAACAGCCACTGAATGCAAACTCTTGAGGTAAAGTTCTTATTTCAGTAATCATTTCTGAACGCAATGATGATGACACAAGAGACGTTGAAACTAACTTGTATGTTACCAAGAAACAAGATCTATGATCCAAGGAACAGGATCCATGATCCATGGAAACACGGCGACCTTCTCTACCCGGTCAGTGAAGACTTATGGAAACTTTACAAAGCAGAAGTTTGAAACAAAAACGTTTAAAACATTTAACGAGATATATATATATATATATATATATATATATATATATATATATATATATATATATATATATATATATATATATATATATACTGTATATATATATATATATATATATATATATATATTTTATATATATATATAT
This sequence comes from Macrobrachium rosenbergii, assembly GCF_040412425.1. Taxonomy (NCBI): domain Eukaryota; kingdom Metazoa; phylum Arthropoda; class Malacostraca; order Decapoda; family Palaemonidae; genus Macrobrachium; species Macrobrachium rosenbergii. The sequence goes on along the minus strand of NC_089765.1, from coordinate 42,879,297 downwards.
ATATAATATATATATATATATATATATATATATATATATATATATATATATATATATATATATATATATATATATATATATATATACCTGTTAAATGTTTTAAACGTTTTTTTGTTTCAAACTTCTGTTTGTAAAGTTTCATATATATATATATATATATATATATATATATATATATATATATATATATATATATATATATATATATATATATATATATATATATATATATATATATATATATATATATATATATATATATATATATATATATATATATATATATATATATATATATATATATATATATATATATATATATAATGTGTGTTTAATATATTGTTTACGGATTCGCAAGTTGTTAAAATGTGCTGAGAATTCGTATGGTTACGTTTCAGCTCATATACTTCAACATCATTATACCTGCTCATTTTTGAGAGCCCTCTTTTCGGCCTTCACTTTGTCCATCCAGCGGACCCCATATGTCGTCTGTTACAGTTTAAAGTTTTCTCGAATGTCCTCTTCTTCCGTGTCATAACTGTTTTGGAAGAGACAAGTTTATATTTCGACTGAAATATCTAATCTTTCTCATCTTGTTTGTTCTTGGGGCAACTTACTAAACAGCCAGAGTGCCGTGTATCCAAACGTTTTGCTCCCGATAACTTTGTTACATTTCGGGTTCATTCATCAGTACTTCCCCATGCTCCTGAGCTCATTTAAGTTTCATGTGATACATTTTTAACGGAGGTCTTTTTACATATCCTGGGTTATTCTTATAGTTCTATTCTTGCTTTGCTAGGTAGCTAATGCAGTTCAGTAAGGCTGCGAGTGACATTAATCCGTCGGGTTATGGTCATTATTAATTTGGCTGCTTTGATGATTAAACTTTGCCGCTCATTCTGTTAATATTTTGGTAAGCTATACCATTACAACAGTCGAGTCTTCTGATTACTTAGCTACAGACATTTTGAATGTATTATTACTTAGGCATATCTTTATGAAACTACATGTTTTCGGTGGTAATGTCCAGGCCTCATTACATTCGGTATTGACTTGAACCCTCATATCTTGATTTCCACCAGTTGGCAGTCCTAGGTTTCACAGCGTTTTTATTATTAGCGCCTCCGATTCACTTATTCTTTACCGTTTTAATATATATTCCTCTTGGGTTTCCCCATTACCTTATTTATATACATGGTTTTATATTAATTCTATCTTCATATAGATTTGTGGAAGACGAAGCACAGGGAGGACGAGTGGCGGAAATTCACAGAAGCCCTTTGCGTCGTGTGGCTTTGGAGGCAATGACGATTATGATTTATCTTAATCTAGTCTCTTTCTTCTTCTCTCCTTCGAAATTTTGGCGTCTTCATACCTCTCCAATTTTGGTCATATCTTCAGGGTTGTCCGACCATATAAAATTATGTATCACCTGCGACAAACTTACACTCTACTGCATAAGTTTTTTTTTTTTTTTCAAATCTGGTTTAGTTTGGCTGTATATGGTAAAGTGTCGCTCTTAAGACACTGCCTTGTGATACAGCCCTTTGGGGCAGGTTTGCAGTTTCCAGTTCGCACCTTCTATAGAAGAATGTACTTAGTCCTAGTCATATTATTAATGCACACTTACCATTATATATATATATATATATATATATATATATATATATATATATACAGTTTTCGTAGTGGGATTTTTCCCAAAACGCTGACTGGTTTTCTGGTAGGGTACCGCACCTTTCCGTTATGTTACGGTTTCGGTAATTTTTGACAGAAATTTTTACCGTAAAATCGATCGATACTATTCTATAAATTGTTTATCTCCTTTACTCTTGAACATTGGTTTACCCATATCATTTCCTCATTGTCATGGTAGTAATATTGTTCTAGGTTCTTGAAATAAAGCAAAAATTACACACACCCACACATGTGTGTGTGTATGTAACTGTTGCCTTGCTTCATTTCGTCATAGGTTTCCTTCTATTCAGCCTTCTTTTTATTTTCTGGTTAGGTAATTTTTTTTTAGTTTTCCTAAGAAGCTGGTGAAAAACAGAAACCTTTGCCGTGTCAGTTCCTGCTTACATCACCCTATTTTTCCACTTATTTTCGGGCAGTCGAACACTGAGGTTCAGGAAACTAGCACTGAAAGGCAATCTGTGCATGATCGCATCACTAGACTCATTCAGCAACTCACCGCTTTATCAAAAAATTATGGCTGATAACGAAAGATCAATTGATGCTATGACTGGAAGAACATAAAATAGCACAAACGAAATACGTTCGTTTATTATTCAGCGGCTTTAAATAGACTCTAATCATAGAGCAATGGATAAAAAGTACGTTATCAATTAGCACGGGCTGTCCAGAGTTACTGTTTACGATTCTTGATTCTCGGCCCAAACTTCATCAAAAATAGCGCTATACTGGACCACATCTCTGAGAGGAAACTCATGTTAGGTTATACTTAGTAAACATCACTAATCTTGTTTTTACTGGTGTAGCAGTGATTGAACATGAATTTTTCATACATCTTTTTAAACGATTTCGGGCAACAACTTCAATTCCAGGGTTTATAGACAATCAGTGAAACGGAAATCAACCAAAAAAGTGGATAACTCTACACGCTGTTCGCGGTTACTCTGTGCCCAGTATCCACTTCAACTTCCTCGACTGGTTTCTGGGTCGCGGAATCCAATGAAAGCCCGCTAGAACTGCAGGACCCTGAGACCGACTTGAGGTTGCGAACGGGGTGGAGCTGTAAGGAAACCAGCACAAGCCAAATCACTTTCTCCCGCTTTCTCTGGCTGACTACTCTGGTGACTAGCTGACCCCCGCCGATCAGCGACCTCGCCCTTAACTTGTCTGGTTTCAGACGCGGAAACGGTTTACCGTTGCATGATGCTAACAAAAAAGCGAGTTTATTAGGATCAATGATGATAATGATGAACAGAATATTGTAGTCATCTTAATGAAATTTTGAGTTGCAAGCGCAGTTATTTTGGATACTGGTTTGCGTATCTGCAAAAACCAATTAAGAATAGATCTTCTGATATAACAGCATAATATATTTCGGCATTACTTTGTATTAGTCACTATAGATGGGTGTAATTTTGTGATGAATTGTTTGCTTTTCTCTACAAATCCCACCACGATAGAACCATGAGCTTCGATTTCCATCTAGGTTAATTCCGACATAACTAAAATCAGTGTGTAGACACTTATACACACTAACTCCAGCAGTCTGGTCCGATCACCTAAGGATCTCCGGTCTCACACAGTTCACTGATGACTTCAGTGCAAACATGACATCGTCTTTTGAAAATCTACCTACATTAGCTTTTTGCTGCTGCTGCAGCTTATCTGACTGACGAAGTAGGTCAGGCCCCAAATGAAGCTAGAAAGCATTGCAAGGAGGTGATGATGCGGTTCTCCATTGCATAACTACCCATGCAAAGCCACAGGAAACATAAAAGAAAACACATGTGATGCATGGTATACATACATATATATATATATATATATATATATATATATATATATATATATATATATATATATATATATATATATATATATACATATATATATATATATATATATATATATATATATATATATATATATATATATATATATATATATATATATATATATATATCAACACATACATACTGTCTCAACTTTCCCTATAACTTGTCTCTCTGCATTGACTTCCTCTGAGTACCAGAGGGATTATACTCTGTTGACTGGCCATATGGGTTTTCAGCTGAAGATTTAAAGAAAGATTTACTAAAACTGTTTCAATACTGCAGTGGAAAAAAATATGATACCGTTATTCTTCCAGCGCACAATTCAAGTTTATCTCAAGTTTCCTATTACCATGTAGGCTGTTACTTTTTTAAATAATTATATATATATATATATATATATATATATATATATATATATATATATATATATATATATATATATATATATATATATATATTTGTTACAGGCTTAGAGGAGGTGTCACGATGCAAGAATCGTTCCAGGTTCTTTCAAACTCTAAACAACAATGTTTCAACACCAGCAATTGAAATATGGGAAATGAATATAAAAAGAAACTCTCACAACACTACAACTGTTTCTTCACAACCTTAGGCTATTTACAAAGAAAACGAAATGTTGTTTCCCTTTGCTCTCACTCAACGTAACACTAAACAAAATAAATCTAAGCAGTTATAGATAGGGGGAACAGGTTGCAAGGTAGAGCAATCTTAATACTTATATGGTGAACTGGTGAGTTATCCTTTCGTGGCTGGGGTTTCAGCTGAAAAGATGATGCTGGCACGATGACCTCGGTCTTGAAGACGTCACAGAAGGGCGGCTGGGAACTCAGCAGAGATGTGGCTGGTACGATGACCATGGGCTCGTAGACGTCACAAAAAGGATGTCTAAGATGAAGCAGCAAATGCTGTTTCTTCAAGAATCTGGAGATTGTGCAAATGGAGGACAGGAAGGGCTGAAAACTCGTCCTTGCTACAGGCAGGAAAGGCTGACTACCTCACGTTGTCACAGGCAGGAAGGGCTGGCTGCTTCTATTCGTCTCGAACATGGAGGGCTTAGGGACTTCTCATCACAAGCAGGAAGGGCTGGCTGCTTCTCTTCATTTCGGGCAGGACAAACTTTTATGGAGAAGAGGAAGGGTCGTCTGAAGGGGATACGCCCGTCAGAATCTTGCTTTGTCCGACCTCTGAGTACCGTCTTTGTCTCTGTCTGTCTATATTTCTACGTCTTGGGAAGTTTCTTCCCTTCAAAAAATGGAGGAGGCGGCGGCCAACCCCAAAGGCCGCCGTGGCAGCAACAACAAAAATACCCAGGGGCCCCTTACCAGTAGGGTTCTACGTCTGCGACATGATCTCCAGCAGGATGATGTTGGTCAACACTAGAGCCATGCGTTCGGTGTTTCCACCTTCAGGAGAGGACCTCAGACGTCCACCAGAACCCGCCTACCTGCCTGACAGCCGCAAACAGGTCCCTCATCCTCTCTTACGGCACCAGGCTCCTGTCGATCTCCATACTTGGCCGGAGGTACAACTGGGAGTTCATCATCGCGGATGTCAGGACTCCACTCCTCAGGGCAGACTTCCTTGCCCACTTCAAACGCCTGCTAGACACCAAGTCCTGCCAGTCCCTGCCCTTGTCGTCAGGCACCAGGAAGCCCGCCATCTGTTCCATCGTGGCCCACCAGTATGGTTCCCTCCTGAAGGAGTTCCTGGAGGTCTTCAAACCCGAGCTCTGCCAGATGCCCGGGACTCCTGCCAAACATGGGATATACCACCATATTAAGACGAAGGGCCCCCCAACGCACGCGAAGTTCCGACGGCTTCCCCGCAGTGCCTTCAGGAGGCCAAAAAGGCCTTCACAGAGATGAAAAGGATGGGCATATGCAAAAAGGCTCCCAGCCCTTGGGCTTACCCTTTTCACATGGTGCAGAAAGCAGACAGCACGTGGAGGTCCTGCAGCGACTACAGGCGGCTGAACCTGGCAACAGAACCGAACCACTACCCCCTGCTGAACATGCAGGACCTGACGACCTCTTTCTACGGGGCCAGGATATTCTCCACAACGGACCTACTAAAATCTTATTTTCGGGTCTCAGTAGCTACGGAGGACATCCCCAAGACCGCCATCGTCACGCTCTTCGGGTCCTACGTCTTTGCCTTCTCCACCTTCGGCCTGAGGAATGTGGGCGCGACCTTCCAGAGGCTGATGGACAGCACCCTGGGGGACCTGGACTTCTGCGTCTTCTATGTCGACGATATCCTAATCTTTTCCAGGTCCCAGGAGGAACACCTGCGACACATCCGGAAGGTCCTGCAGCGCCTACAGGAGAATGGCCTCGTTGCCAGGTTTGACAAATGCACCTTCGGCATCGAGAAGGTGGAGTTCCTGGGCCACGAGATATCCCTGGAGGATGTTCGCCCAATGCCGTCGAAGCTGTCAAGAAGTTCCCCACCCCTACCTCCATCAGGGCCGTACAAGAATTCCACGGGATGGTCAACTACTACAGAAGATTCATCCCAGGGATCACTCACACCATGGCGCCCCTGACGGAGGTCCTGAAGGGATGTCCAAAGACCTTAGTGTGGGGACCCGACCAGCAGAAGGCTTTCCTCCTGACAAAGGCCTCCCTCGCCAAAGCAACATTTTTGGCCCAACAGGATCCCAGCACTCCCCTCCAGCTGACAACGGACGCCAGCAACGTCGCCTGCGGGGCATTTCTGGAACAGATCATCAGAGGGACCCCTCAGCCCATTGCCTTCTTCAGTAGGAGGCTAAACCCAGCCGAGTCCTGCTACAGCACCTTCGACTGAGAACTCCTCGCAGCATACCAGGCGGTACGGCTCTTCAAGTTCCTCCTGGAGGGGACGCCCTTCACAATATGGAGCGATCACCAGCCGCTGGTCCACACTTTCATGAAGCTGGGTGACACATGGTCCTCTAGGCAGCAGCAGCACCTCACAGCCATCGCGGAGTACACCTGCACCATCAGGTACCTCCCTGGCAGGAAGAACCCAGTAGCCGACGCCCTCTCGAGGATCGAGATCGATCCATACAGCTCAGGATCGATTACGAGGACCTCGCCTGCGAACAAGCTGCTGACCCTGAGACCCCAGCCTACCTTACAGCCATCACATTGCTGAAGTGGAAGGATGTGCCCTTCGGCTCAGAAGGATCAACATTACTGAGCGACATCAGTACTGGACGCCCTCGTCCCCTGGTACCCGCCTCCAGACATCGGTTGGTTTTCGACACCATCCACGGCCTATCCCACCCCTCCGGAAGGACAACAGCCAAACTGCTGATGGAGAAGTTCATCTGGCATGGCATACGGAACGACGTGACAGCCTGGGCAAGACATGTATGTAGTGTCAGACAAATAAAGTGGGGCGGCACACCAAATTGGGGGTGGGCGAATTTCCCCAGCCAAAGAGACGTTTTGGGCACATCCACGTCGACGTAGTAGGACCTCTTCCCCCATCAGGAGGAGTCAGATACCTACTGACAGTCGTCGACCTCTCCACCAGATGGCCCGAAGCTATGCCCATGGAAGAAACGACCTCCAGTGCATGTGCGGAAGCCCTCCTCTCCAGCTGGATCAGCCGGTTCAGTGTCCCGGACGACATAACGTCAGACAGGGGACCCGCTTTCCTGTCCAAGCTGTGGACCGCCCTGGCACGTCTAATGGGGACCACTCACCACAGCACCACCACCTACAACCCTGCAGCCAACGGAATGGTGGAAAGGTTCCACAGGTCTCTGAAGGCGTCCCTCATGGCTCATTGCTCTTCTGAAAACTGGAAGTACCAGATACCCTGGGTCCTCCTCGGGTTGAGAAACGCCCCCAGAGCCAACGGCGACCCCTCCTCAGCAGAAAAAGTCTATGGGGAGACTGGTAGTCCCAGGGGAACTTGTCGCAGAGAACAGGGACAACATAGGAATACAGAGGCTCCGAGACAGAGTTGGGAAATTTGCCCCCTGCCGGAAGACATTCACCGACAAGACGTCCCTCTTCATGCCCCCCGAGATGTCCTCTTCCACCCACGTCTTCGTCAGGGACGACGCTGTACACCCACCCTTGACTAGACCCTACAGAGGACTTTTCCTAGTCCTGGAAAGGAACAAGAAGGCATTCCAAATATCCATCCATGGGCAGGAAGACTGGGTGTCAATAGATCATCTCCAACCCGCATTCCTGGAGGGGGGCAACAGAGGCGGACCCCAAGATCTCCTGCAGGATACGGCAGCCTCTCAAACAACCCCAGTTTCAGGAAGGAGGCGAGGGCGTCCCTGGAAAACCCAGAAACCTGATGAAAATGCACCACAACAAACCACTGCAGAGGACATCGGGGAAGGCGGCCATCCTCTCCAGTTGACATCAAGAAAGAGAGGGCCCCTTTCGTTGCCCCAGAAGATACCTGGTTTAATCAGACGTTACCTCCGTCTTGTGGGGGGGAGTATTGTAAAGTTCCCGCTCAACGCATTCTCTTTGGAGAACATCCCGTTTTCTGTGGTGCCTTTCCGCAACCTAAGGTCAAGCGGAATATATATTTATCATCACAATTATAAACTATGTATATGTTGTCTTTCCAAGCAATCATTTATTATGTACAAGTAACAAGTTACTTATTTCATATGTCAGACATTGTTTATCACTATGTTCTCTATATGAACCTGTCCTGTTTTTTATGGAATTAGTTTGACCTCATGTCACTTGTAAATCTTTGTACCAGCAGTCTCTGCGCACTACGCAGACATCTGCATCCCGCTTTATAAGCAGCTGTTTTTTATCAATAAATCAGCAGTACTTGTCTCCCTGCTCATTATTTCGCACCTCTCTCACACATGTACTTGTAATGATCTACTTTGTTGCGAGTACACTTTTAGCAGATAGTGGGTAAATGATATACAAATAACACAGCGACTAAGCTACATAAGAATGTGAGAGCGAGTGAAACCTTTCTGGTGAACAAAATCCACTGACTCTCACGGTGGATGTTGTAGCAGACATCGCTGGCTAGCACGAAAGGGGAACAAGTTGCCAATCATGGTATTCCTATGCCTTGTGGATGAAATAAAATTCCACTGACCTATCAAAGAGAAAATTGTACACTTTTCTCTCGAGGACATGTAATGAGCTCCCCTACTATATATTTCAAGAAGTTCGAGTCATCGTTTTTTACCGATATCTTTCAAACCAATCAGCCAATTCATATGGTACTTTGAAACAGTTTCTCACACCCTCCCTTAATTTTTGATAAAAAACTCCATTTCCAAACAGATTTTAAAGGCACTTTACTCTTGAATTTTAGGACATAGCCAAACCTAGCCAGTTAAAATTTACAAATTCATTCGGATAAGCACTCTTGGAGCACTTATCCCTCCCATCACGGACCCTTCCTCATTCTTTAAACCTCACTTCCCCATCCATCTTTTCATTCATTCCCCACTCATCTCTCTCTCTCTTTCTCTCTGTCTTCTCAATATTTGTTATGTAATGGAATGTTTTCAGGCACAAATTAGCATTGCAATTTTTCAACTGAGCAACGTAGGATAATTGAGCTAACGACCTACATGGTTATATAGAATTTAAGGGTTTCTGAAATCTTTGTAGTTGATGAATGAAATGTTGGGTCAAACGAAGGGTTTATCACTTGCGTATCCACTAACTACAGAGAGGGTTGTCTCGTCACTGTGAATGCAGAAATGCATTTGCTATATGTCTTCTTGAAGTTTACAGCTGGGAGAAAGCTGCCCAAAAATTAAGAATAAACCTGAACACGTAAGATATTGCTTATGGTTATATTTCACGGTCATATGTATAAGGGAATAAAGGAAAGATAAAACTGATTTATTGCCATACATCTATGACATCATGTACATTGTCTCAAATGGTTATTTTTTATTATATATGTAGAACAGTGAATTTGGAATAAACATGAATAACTTTTCATCATAAAATTATGCAAACAAAATCAAAACAATCACATTCATGCAGAAAGTAGCATATGCTATGGGATGTAATGACGTAAAGGAAGAGTAGGGAGAAGAATGGTGGAGTCGAAGAGGAAAGTTAGGGATAGTGAGGAATTTACTATAAGTAGATACTCAGGACAAGTTCAGCAGTACCCAAGCTCATATGTCCAAAAGGGTTAATCAGTTTGCTGGCTACCCCATCAAATTCAAGAGTCAAGTGCCGGAAAAAGCTGGATTTGGAAATGGAATTTATTACCAAAAATTAGGGGAGGATGTGAAACGCACTGTTGCATAGTAACACACCGATCCATCAATTAATTTTGAAAGATAATGGCAAAAATTGCGCACTGTTGCATAGTAACACACCGATCCATCAATTAATTTTGAAAGATAATGGCAAAAAATGATGACTCAAACTTCCTGAAATATATAGTAGCTAATGGTTAACCCTACTACCTGACGGCTAGTGAATTTCATGCAGGACGATGACATGCAACTGGCAAGAAACCCTAACTTGCTACTCTATACCTGACTGAGTATCGCTCTTGTCTACCAACTTATAGAATCTCGAGCGGCGCTAAGTTCAAAACGTTCTCTGCTGTGATTCACGTTTGCTCTCATTGGTTTGAATTTATTCCCTAATCACATATCAAAATACAACATGAGTTAAATCGCTAATTTCCTACCTATTGATATGTGAATAAACACTTTACACACTCTGGTTCTAAAACGTTACCTTCTGTGCTGGTTCCAAATTGCCTGTTTGAAGAAATTTCAATGTTGCAGGTTTGAATCAGTTGACAAGATTGGTGAGGTGATTACTTTACGTTAATTCTAATCCCATTAATTAGCAACGTGCTGGCAAGCTTCGCCACTGTTATGGGCTCAGAGGGAGGGTTGTGAGTATTGGGCATTGAAGTAATAATTTATCCTTACAAGAAAACCCCTCGTAAGCCCATAAACTAAGGAAATGCAAAATTAACAAAGAAATGGTGGTCGCCAAGTGAAGGCTATTTCTTAATATTAATTTATTATTTACAATCACAACAAAAGAAATTACCAAAGGACAATTGGGACACTTTCACTAAATTATTTATCTTGCAGGTTATATACAGCAATGACTGGGTGAAATTGATAATGAATTACAATTACGAATACTGGCCACATGCAAGTGGACCTGTGAGCCAATTAGGCAATAATTCTATCAGCCGCAGTGGGGCAGGAAATTACAGGCAATCAGGAACACAGACACATGGTTATGCTGGTAACGGCATCGATAACAATCCTGGAATGAAACGATTCCAGGTAAGAATAACACTGAGATGATACTCTCTCTATGGTTGAATAAATGCAAGAATTGGAGAGAGATCCTTTGTCTACTCACTTGCTAGCAAGGGGTGAGAATTGCATTATACAATGTCAAGGAATTACACATGGGATGTAGACACACGGTTTAAGTTGATGAGACAAGAAACTACCTGAGCAATGAAATGCGAGAGAGAGATAATAGAATGAGTCAAAGAAAAAGATACTGGCCAAACAATTTCCCTTCCAGGGCACACTACTTTCATTGCTTTCTGGTTTTTTCGCACACAACCTTATGTCGATGTGATCCAAGGTATAGGCATTGTCTGGGAATTGATACTTCTTCTGTCCAGCGTGACAAAGTGTGAGTTTCAGAAGTCACTCTGGCTCTGGGGTTTCGTACGGGCAGAGGTTATCCGTTCTGACCATCTCCTAGACTGACCTGTCTTGAGCTGCCTTAGTGGCATGGCCTCCGTGTTTGTGAGGTCTGGGTTGTTGCTGAAGACATTGCTTTAGGCTACGGATGCGATGTTTACATGGGAACAGAAGAGGCTTGGCCAGCATAAAAGTTTAAAACTCAGTGGGTGGTAAATTGAATTTTGTGATTAAGACAGGGAACAACTCTCTACCTCCAAATGTGTTTCCCCCTGAGACTCATAAAGACCCCTCCCTGAAAAGATGAGACCCTTACTGGTCAAAAACTCTTCTATCACTCATAGGTCTATAGGGATCCCTCTCTCTTCTATCTATTGCCTCTCATAGATACACATACCTGTCTTTTTCAGATATATTTATTAGAGCTGGAATAGACCCAACCTCACCATCACAGCCTAGTGGGCAATTGTTTTTATTGCTTTTTAGGCTGAAGTATATATGTAGAGTCTACTGGTCACTTTTTACCAGATACATATGTAACTGTAATAGCCACAATGCCCTCCTAACTTCTGGAATTCTTCACAATTTTTTGGATATGCTTGTCACTACAAAGCCTTAAGATACATGTGCAAGACACTGAAGTGGTTGTGATGTCTGGTAACGGGAAATGAACCTGTGTCACCATAACCACAAGGAAGTCACGTTGCCTACCTGACCAAGAGAGGGATGAAAGTCTTTTGCCTCTTGTACATACATGAATATGGTGAGGATGGGTCTATTCCAGCTCTAATAGATATATCTGAAAACAACAGGTGTGTGTACGTATGAGAGGCAATAGACTTTAATCCATCTCGTGGTCAGGTAGGCAACGTGACCTCCTTGTGATTGTGGTGGTGCGGGTTCATCTCCCGCTACCTGACATCACAACCGTTTCAATTTCTTGCACTTGGATCTAAGGCTTTGTAGTGACAAGTGTACCCAAAAAAGCGCAAAGAATTCTTGAGGTTAAGAGGGAATTATGGCTATTACAATTACATATGTATATCTGGTAAAAAGTGACCAGTAGATTCTACACACACACACACATATATACAGTATATATATATATATATATATATATATATATATATATTTATATATATATATATATATATATATATATATATATATATATATATATATATATATATATATATATATTCTTATGCTGTGGTTTTTGTAATGCAGTAATCTCCCCTCAGTCATGGTGTGTATTGTTGTATACTGTATAATTTTGTATTCAGATGCGCATATGCCATAACAGAGTTAGCGTAAAGTTACAGTGATTAACCCTTTAACGCCGACTGGACGTATTTTACGTCAACAAAAGTTGTCTGTCGGGTGCTGAGTGGACGTAAAATATGTCGACTACAAAAAGTTTTTTTAAATATTCGCGGAAAAATACTTATAGGCCTCGTTTGCAAAAAATTTTAAATCACGTGCCTTGAGGGATGCTGGGAGTTCACGGATCATGCTGTTGTTTTGTTTACAAGCGTGACCCAGCTGCGTATGCGCAAATTTCTTTCTTATCCCAAAAGAAAGCATCAGCTAACTCTGCTGAAAGTCTCAGAAATTCTTTAGTCACTTTGTCGTATTTTTTGCACCGTTTTCTATTAGCCTTTACATACAGTTTTATATATGAAAAAGTGCGCAATTTCATGTAGAATACAACAAAAAATAACTCATAGTTGTAGCTTTTATCAATTTTGACACATTTTCATATAAATCACGATGTGCCAAAATTTCAACCTTCGGTCAACTTTGACTCGACTGAAATGGTCGAAAAATGCAATTGTAAGCTAAAACTCTTACATTCTGGTAATGTTCAATCATTTACCTTCATTTTGCAACAAACGAGAAGTCTCTAGCACAATATTTCGATTTATGGTGAATTTTTGAAAAAAACTTTTTCCTTACGTCCGCTCTAACTCTGTTGAAAATCTCAGAAATTCTTTAGTCACTTTGTCGTAATTTTTGCACTGTTTTTTATAAGCCGTTACATAAAGTTTTATATATGAAAATGTGCACAATTGCATGTAGAATACAACACAAAATAACTCATGGTTGTAGCTTTTATCAATTTTGACATACTTTCATATAAATCACGATAAGTGCTAAAATTTCAACCTTCGGTCAACTTTGACTGGACCAAAATGGTCTAAAAATGCAATTGTAAGCTAAAACTCTTACATTCTAGTAATATTCAATCATTTAACTTTATTTTGCAACAAACAAGAAGTCTCTAGCACAATATTTCGATTTATGGTGAATTTTTGAAAAAACTTTTTCCTTACATCCACGCTAACTCTGCTGAAAATCTTGTAAGAGCCTGACGCCCTCTTCCAAACACGTGTGTGTTCGTCGTCCATCGGAGTGGACAAGACAACAAGACCATCTCGTTTTCTTTCTCTAAAGGAACGCGATTTCAACCATACAATATTTCCATCAGTTTCTCCCTAACCATTGTTGTCTTGATGTATGTACAATCACCACTACTTGCATTGCCATGCAAGCATTCTAATCGTGTACTCATAATGTTCCAACGAATCTTCTGTATCAAACTGCGTGTATGTTTCTGTTTGTGAAGACGCCAAACATCTCGCCACTCCGGTGGACGACGAACACACACGTTTGGAAGAGACGGCCTCAGGCTCTTACAATCTCAGAAATTCTTTAATCACTTTGTCGTAATTTTTGCACCGTTTTCTATTAGCCGTTACTTAAAGTTTTATCTATGAAAATGCGCGCAATTTCATGTAGAATACAACAAAAAATAACTCATGGTTGTAGCTTTTATCAATTTTGACATATTTTCATATAAATCACGATAAGTGCCAAAATTTCAACCTTCGGTCAACTTTGACTCGACCGAAATGGTCGAAAAATGCAATTGTAAGCTAAAAATCTTACATTCTAGTAATATTCAATCATTTACCTTCATTTTGCAACAAACGAGAAGTCTCTAGCACAATATTTAGATTTGTGGTGAATTTTTGAAAAAAACTTTTTCCTTACGTCTGCGCGCTCTAACTCTGCTGAAAATCTCAGAAATTCTTTAGTCACTTTGTCGTAATTTTTGCACCGTTTTATATTAGCCGTTACATAACGTTTTATATATGACAATATGCACAATTTCATGTAGAATACAAAAAAAAAAAACAACTCGTGGTTCTAGCTTTTATCAGTTTTGACATATTTTCATATAAATCACGATAAGTGCAAAATTTCAACCTTCGGTCAACTTTGACTCAACCAAAATGGTCGAAAAATGCAATTGTAAGCTAAAAATCTTACATTCTAGTAATATTCAATCATTTACCTTCATTTTGCAACAAACGAGAAGTCTCTAGCACAATATTTAGATTTATGGTGAATTTTTGAAAAAAACTTTTTCCTTACCTCCGCCCGCGCTAACTCTGCTGAAAATCTCAGAATTTCTTTAGTCACTTTGTCGTAATTTTTGCACCGTTTTATATTAGCCGTTACATAACGTTTTATATATGAAAATGTGTGCAATTTCATGTAGAATACAAAAAAAATAACTCGTGGTTCTAGCTTTTATTAGGTTTGAAATATTTCCATATAAATCAAGATAAGTGCCAAAATTTCAACCTTCAGTCAACTTTGACTCGACCGAAATGGTCGAAAAATGCAATTGTAAGCTAAAAACTCTTACATTCTAGTAATATTCAATCATTTACCTTCATTTTGAAACAAACGGGAAGTCTCTAGCACAATATTGCGATTTATGGTGAATTTTTGAAAACAACTTTTTTTTACATCCGCATGTTACGAACTCATGCACCATTTTGTGATAATATTTTCTCTGTGTTGCTTTGATTGTTTTACAATTTGTTATATACCAAAATCATCGCAATTTAGTGTACAATACAACGAAACATAATAAATCATTGGCTTTAACTGTTTTGCTCACAGCGCGATTTGTATACAATTATATATGAAATTTTTTTCTCGCTGTCATATATTCCAGTATTTATATATGATAATGATATATTTTCATTTCTGATGGTTGCATACTAAACTTCAGGCAATGAGAAAAAAATGAGCCAAAAATGAACTCTTAAACTTAAGAACTAAGCGTGCTGTGATTTTTTAAAAAAAACTTTCTTTCCGCTTCGGCGCTGACTCTCAAACCCCGCCGGCATACGGCAGACACTTTTGTAAATAGAGGCTCGGCGTTTAAGGGCTAAATACTGTATGGTTTGAGAGAAGGACGATGCATGGCATGTAGAGAGAAGGGACAGAGAGTGACTGTTTCTATAAAGAGCTGATCTGTTTAGTCAATATTCAAAACTGCTGAAGTAACGCATTCCATTGGGGCTCGCTCAAAACACTGTTGGATGGAAAATTCTATCACGTATATAGACGCCCATACAGAGGAGTCCATTCTGAGACCTACAGCCGTGTTGAAGAGAGAAGCGGTTCTCTCTCTCTTTCTCTCTCGCTCGCTCTTGGGACTTCGTATGTCCTGTTGTAACGTAACTGATAATTTTGGTAGATAAGGGTCACTCGTTACTTTTAACTGTTTAATTCCGTAGTAAATGTGTCTGAGTTATCTGAACAGTGTATTTTACTGAGTGTACATATGTAATGGCACCTGATTAAAGACATGAAGCATTTGGTACCAAGGTATTGTAACATGATTATTGGTTTTTAGTGCACTAAAAATAATATTTACAGTGATTATATGTAAAGATACTTTTTTCCTTTTTAATACTTTTTCCATGTTGTATGTTTTATGCTTTATCTTTTGACGAATTTTATATATATGTGGTGTGTTTGCTATTGCCTTAATATGATATTTTAATGATAAAATAAAGTTTGTTCATACTTACCTGGCAGATATATATATAGCTGTATTCTCCGAAGTCCGACAGAATTCCAAAAAATCTCGCGGCACACGCAGTGGGCCAGGTGGTTAGTACCCATTCCCGCCGCTGGGAGGCGGGTATCAGGAACCATTCCCATTTTCTATTCAGATTTTCTAGTGCCACTGTCTCCTGAGGGGAGGAGGGTGGGCACTATGATTATATATATCTGCCAGGTAAGTATGAACAAACTTTATTTTATCATTAAAATATCATTTTGTTCATGCGACTTACCTGTCAGATATATATATAGCTGAATCCACCATTGGAGGTGGGAAGAGACAGAATAGGATTTAGGAAACAAATACATGTAGGCGATTGACGCCTTGGTTCCTTACTTGTTAGCATAGCTGACTTCGTGATTACTGTCACCCAAGCCTGCTTCTGCTTTACTACAGTCTCCAGCAAGGTAGTGACCTACATATCCGGTGAGTTCTAGATGATCTGTCCACGGGGGCGTGACCACAATGGGACTAGATCATAAGACCATACTGTGAGAGCAAAGGAGCAACGACCAACCACCTGACCGAGAGCATCAACAGGACCCTGCGAAGGGACGCCAGATCGGTGGGAAGCCCCGTAACCAACTTACAGCTTTCGACATGCCCTCTCCCTGGTCCTGGGAGTCCGAAAGAGTCCAGGCCTATGTTAGCATAGCTGACTTCGTGATTACTGTCACCCAAGCCTGCTTCTGCTTTACTAGAGTCTCCAGCAAGGTAGTGACCTATATAGCTGGTGAGTTCTAGATGATCTGTCCACGGGGCGTGACCACAATGGGACTAGATCATAAGGCCATACTGTGAGGGCAAAAGGAGCAAAGACCAACCACCTGACCTAGAGCGTCAACAGGTCCTGCGAAGGGACGCCAGATCGGGGAAGCCCCGTAACCCTCTTGCTTGACTTTTGACATGCCCTCTCCTGGTCCTGGGAGTCCGACAGAGGTCCAGGCCTAGAAGCGTTATGGGATCGATCTGACGTAAAAAAACAAAATCAAGATTAAAATATACTTCCTAACCTCTAAAGGATAGGATGAGTATCGCTCCCTGCCCGCAACACTGTGTCTGCAGAAGCGACAACAGGTCCTGCCAAAGGGACACCAGATCGGTGGGAAGCCCCCGTAACCCTCCTGTGGCTTTCGACTTGCCTCTCTCCTGGTCCTGGGAGTCCGACAGAGGTCCAGGCCTAAAAGTGTTTATGGGGCCGATCTGGAGTGCGGAAACGTATGGTCCTAGCGAATAGCAGTCTTCGTATGTCGTCTTCATGTCCCGCAAGTAATGTGAAGCAAACACCGAATTGCTTCGCCAGAAGGTGGTACCCAGAAGATCGCTAAGGGACATGTTCTTCTGGAAAGCCACCGAGGTTGCAATGGCTCTAACTTCGTGAGCCTTAACTTTCAAAAGACTCAAGTCACTGTCTTGAACGTCGGAAAGTGCGTCTAAAATGGTGCTACTAAAAAAGAACGCCAGTGCATTCTTAGAAAGAGGCAAATCCGGCCTCTTGACAGAGCACCACAGACTGTCCGAAGGACCTCGACTTTCCTGAGTCTTCTGCAAATAAAATTTGAGAGCCCTGACAGGACACATGACTCTTTCTGGTTCTTGTCCGAGAATTTCCATCATACCCTTAATCTCGAAGGTCCTGGGCCAAGGGGTAGACGGGTTCTCGTTTTAGCAAGAACATAGGGCTTAGAGAACATACTGCATTATGGCCTCTAAAACCTACATGATTATTGATAGCCTGAAGTTCACTAACTCTCTTCGCCGTAGCCAGAGCAGTTAGGAAAATAACATTCCTTGTCACATTCTTGAGACGCCAAGAAAGAGGCTCGAAGGTATTTGACATAAAAATTTAGGACGACATCCAGGTTCCAGGGAGGCGTCCTGGAATGAGGTACCTTGACAGTCTCAAAGGATCTCAAGAGATCGTGAAGATCCTTGTTGTCGGCTGATAGTCTGAATGCAGTTAGACTCAGAGCGGGGAAGTTTTGAGGTACCTTTCGAAATGGGGCTGCCTGAGCAGATCTACCAAGGGACGTCCCCATAACCTCCACAGCTCCTGACATACTTCCTCGTGAAGGGTCCACTCGGTCGGTAGAAGCTGACGCTGTCGACCGAGAAGGTCCGCGCGGATATTCTCCACTCCTGCAACGAACCTCGCAAGGATCGTGATCCCCCGCGCATGGGCCCAAAGCAAGATTTCCTTCGCCAGGGCAAACAGGGACCGGGAACGAGTTCCTCCCTGTTTCTTGAGGTATGCCAGGGCTGTGGAGTTGTCTGAATTTACTTGTACGACTCGGCCTGACACTTGGCTCTCGAAGGATTGAAGGGCCAGCAGGATCGCCCCTAATTCCTTGAGATTGAAGTGCCAGGACACCTGTTCCCCTCTCCAGGTGCCTGACACTTTCTTCCCTCCTAGTGTTGCTCCCCATCCCTCCCTGGGAGCGTAGGAAAACAACACCAGGTCGGGGCTCTGAAGGTGTAGAGAAACCCTTCTGCCAACCTCGAGGGGTCGAGCCACTACCTCAGGTGAATCTTGAAAACGGGAGAGATTTTCAGGGTCTCCTCTAGATTCTCCTTGTCTATTCAGTTTTCCGCCAGGAAAAACTGGAGCGGCCTGAGATGAAGTCTTCCCAGGGAAACAAACTTCTCCAGAGAGGAAATGGTCCCCAGCAAACTCATCCATTCCCTCACCGAGCATATTTCCTTCCCTAGGAAGGATGAGACTTTTTCTAAGCATTGCTACTGACGTTCCTGGGATGGAAAAGCTTGAAAAGCCACTGAATCCATCTGAATCCCCAGATAGACGATGGACTGCGTCGGGATCAGATGGGACTTTTCTTCGTTCACTAGAAGTCCTAGGGACTTTGTCAACTCTAAATTCGCATTCAGGTCCTCCAGACACCTTGACTGTGAAGAGGCTCGGATGAGCCAATCGGCCAGGTAAAGCGAGATACGAATACCCGCCAAGTGAAGCCATCTCGCCACATTTCTCATGATAATCGTGAAGATCATGGGAGCTGTGCTTAGCCCGAAGCAAAGAGCTCTGCATTGAAACACTCGTCCCCCTAGTACAAACCTCAAATACTTCCTCGACTGGGGATGTATGGGAACGTGAAAATAAGCGTCCTGTAAGTCCAGAGCGACCATCGAATCTCCTGGTCTTAATGCTCCTAAAACAGACTGGGACGTCTCCATCGTGAACTTCTCCTTCACCATGAAGCGGTTCAGTCTACTGACATCTAGGACTGGTCTCAATCCTCCCGACTGCTTCGGAACTAGGAACAGTCGGTTGTAGAATCCTGGGGAGTCCAGCTCCAGGACTTGCTCCACAGCTCTTTCTCGAGCATTTGCTCTAATAGCTCGAAAAGGATCTGTTGCTTCTCTTGATGGAATGAGGACGACAGATCCCTGGGCGACGTGCACAGAAGTGGTGAGTCGAGAAAGGGGATCTTGTATCCTCTCTCGATAACTTCAAGGGACCAGGTGTCTGCCCCTCTTGCTCTCCAGGCTCTCGCAAACGAAAGAAGCCTGGCTCCTACAGGTGTCTGGAGCGCTGCAAAGTCACTTCCTGCCCCAAGGTTTAGGCAGGGCTCCGCCTCTGAAAAGACCTCTACCTCGGGAGAAGATCTCGAGGAAGAAGCTCCCTCCACGAAAGGGCTTCTGCTTCCTGGAGGTCTGACCCGACAACGACGTCAAAGGGACTGCGGGCGTCTGAAGCGAGTGGGCCAAGAGGTCTTGAGTGGCCTTCTCCTTCAAGCTGGAGGAGAGATCCTTGAACAAGGACTGGGGGGAAGAGATGGCTCGAAAACGGGGAGAACAGCAAAGCCCTCTGCGACGGAGAAACTGACTTTGCAAAAGTATGACGCCAAAGGCATCTGGTGTTCCCAGGCGGTCACCCATCCAAGTACTGACCAGACCCAACGTAGCTTAACTTCGCTGATCGCACGAGAAGCGGTGCTTTCAACGTGGTATGGCCGTTGGCTGGTAGGGCCATAGGCTGTAAAGTTACAGTACAAGGCCCTCTTCTTCAAGAGGCCCGTACAAAAGTGGGAAGCCAGTTCCTCCGAGCCATCCCTGACTGCCTTGTCCATGCAGAGCAACACGCTGGACAGCTCCCCCAGGCAGATCGAGTCGGGACTCCTAATCCTGACGTCTAGAGCCCCCAAACACCAGTCCAGGAAATTGAAGACCTCCATGGTTCGAACCAGTCCTTTCAAATGGTGATCCGTCTCCGACATAGTCCAGGACACTTTGGCAGCCGACAGGAGGGACCGTCTAGGCGCGTCGACCAAGCTAGCGAAGTCTCCCTGGGACGACGAAGGAACTCTTGAGCCGACGCCCTCCCGGTCTCTTACCACAAACCTGCCTTGCCGCTCAGCTTGGACGGAGGCAGGGCAAAAGAAGTCTTGCCTTGGGTCTTCCTTTCCTCCATCCAGGTGTTAACCTTCTTGAAGGCCTTCTTCGTCGCCAGAGACGAAGTCATCTTGACAAACCCTGGCGCTCTCCTCGTCTAGGACGAAGCAAACTGCGAAGGAGGAGAGAGAGGGGTCGAGGGTTTGAAACTTGTCGCCAAACAAGTCCTTAAGAAAAGCCGGCTAACACCTGGTAGTCCGTAGACGAGGAAGGGGGAGGCTGCTCAAGGACTGCAGGCTCCGACTCACAAGAGACTTCTCCCTCTTCAATGGGAGAAACGAAGGCCTGTGCGGTCCAATACGCAGATGGGGAACGCTTCGCGCAGTCTTTGATTGCTCTGAAGCGTCACTTCGAGCAACCAAAGAGGGGTCCTCCCGAGAGTCCATCCGAGCGTCCTGCACGGCAGCGAGAGGAGCGTCCTGACGAGCAGCTACAGAAGCGTCCAGGATAGCTGCTTGCGGAGCGTCACAATGGTGGTCCAGCCGAGCGTCCTGCACGGCAGCGAGAGGAGCGTCCTGACGAGCAGCTACAGAAGAGTCCAGGATAGCTGCTTGCGGAGCGTCACGCTGGCGGTCCAGCCGAGCGTCCTGCACGGCAGCGAGAGGAGCGTCCTGACGAGCAGCTACAGAAGCGTCCAGGATAGCTGCTTGCGGAGCGTCACGATGGCGGTCCAGCCGAGCGTCCTGACGAGCAGCTACAGAAGCGTCCAGGATAGCTGCTTGCGGAGCGTCACGCTGCAGCAGAGCGTCACGATGGCGATCCAGCGAGCGGTGAGCACGACTGGGAGACGAAGCATGCTTGACAGAAAGGCCCCCAGTCAATATATTGTGAAATAGGCTACCTACTTGGGAAGTCTCAACTCCCGCTTAGCCTACAAGTACTAGAATATGGCTCGCCTACGTTAGGCCGGTAGATATAAATCAGTCTCGGCGAGATAAAACCTATTCTCGTCGTTTTAACTAAAATTATGGTAGGTTATCTCCTCACCCTGACTAAAACTAATGTTTGATACCGACCTGAGTAAATTATGGCATCTTTAACGTTTACCGTGCTACTTTGAACTCGCGAAAGCGTTTGTTTACTTTTTACTAGGAGGCAGCCATTGCCTACGTGACGTCACTCTAGTCCCGCTGCTCGGTAGACTATCTCCAAAAACAAACCTTACATTTCCTTTAATAACTCCATAAGTGTTTGCTTTTGTTGTAACAACATAGTTACGATAACTTTATTGGACATATCCTCTTCAGCGTCCGCCTTACGAGTCCGTTTTCACGACGTGCACTTTGACTGACCCAGTGTTACAATTGTTTCTTCTTTATTATCGCTTGACTCGCTCAATCTATGCACCTCCGCAATAGATAATATTTTGTTAGCCATCTTCCAGATGCAAAAAGGAGCACTATTAGTGCGAGAATGAAATCCTGAACTAATAAATTAGCAGGGTGGGAGGCAAAGTAAGTGATCATTTATCAAGCAAACCTGCCCCCTACACCTCATGCATATAAAGTGAGGATCTACCGAAACTTTCGGTAGCCTCACCTTAAACTCATTCACACAACATACTCTGAAGCTAGCATAACTAGATCCAGACATCATCCAAAGAGCAATCAAAAGCTAATTCCACAAAAGCGTATGCCAATCCACAATCCAAAGACAAAAACCAAAAGTCAAATAGAATACTTAAGTGGAAAATAACGAGTTTACGAAATCCAAAGACGGAGGTACTGAAAACAGTTGTTGACAGTACCGGCGACAGAGAAAATCTGAATAGAAAATGGGAATGGTTCCTGATACCCGCCTCCCAGCGGCGGGAATGGGTACTAACCACCTGGCCCCACTGCGTGTGCCGCGAGTTTTTGGAATTCTGTCGGACTTCGGAGAATACAGCTATATATATATCTGACAGGTAAGTCGCATGAACAAATTTTGCTTTACATTTTTTTATTTAATTTTTTGCAGAGTATATTTCTGTGTCTTTTGTATCCACATTTTTATATGATTGATTTAATTGCCTTATTTTGTTTCACACTTGAGAATTAATTTACTTGTATTTACTTTCAATCAAATTTTGTTAATTTAAATTTTACTTGAATAATTTTTTGATTAATTAATAAATTAATTTCTGATTTAATTTTGACTGATGATTAATTGAGATTTAATCCAATTTTGTTGTTTTCAAGTAATAATAAATTTCCCTGAGACTGTTAATGTCATGTATAATCTTTGAATTTAGAAATAAATTTTTGTATTTAAAATTACTATCTCAGAGTTTCATTTGTTGACCCACCAGTAATTTTGATTTGAATTAGATACAGAGTAGTGAGTGAATGTTTTCCTTCAAGTAATTGAAGTGAGCTCGAACCAGGGAAATAAAAATACTTAGATTTTATAATGTTATTGGAATGATGCCCTTTGATTTTACCTCACACCTATTTGAATGAACTTTACATGATTGATAAGTTTTATAAGCAATCACTGTTGCCTTTAGAGAAATCAGTCTTTGTGTGTGTGATGAGGATTCAGGTGTCTGGCTGTTGTGAGGTAACTATAATTGTCGAATAAATGGTAAGTTTGGTAATCAAATATCAAGCACTTAGATACCAGGTTTAATCTGAAGATCAGACACTGGACACCTCGTCACACATATAAATGGTGCCCAAGACCCTGGGAAAACAGATCACAAATATCACTCTGGTTTATACTGGTGGTGTTAGGGACATATTTTATTAGGAGAGTGACCATATAGTTGTTTTATTTTATGAGGAGAGTGACCATATAATTGTTTTTTGCATTTTATTGTGTTGAATTTTTGTCATATTGAATTGTTAATTGAGTAATTGAAAAAATGGCTCTATTCAACGTTCAGGAATTTTTAGCAAACCCCTCCATCCAAGAGTTATCTGAAATCACTCTGACTAAAGCACAGTGGAGTGAGATAGCAGTAACATGTGGTGGTCAGGTGTCTGTCAACATGGTAAAGGCACAAATAAAATTCATTGCAATCCAAGCATTGATGGACTCTGGTAAAATAGATGGAGAGTTAGGAGAGGCGCAAGAGTTGTTGAATGCAGCTGAGGCAGAACTTATAGATAAACATGGGCAAAAGAAAGAGAAAAGTGATGCAGAAGCAGAGCTTAGACGTATAGAAGCAGAAGGTAATTTGATTAAGCTGAAGATGCAGACTGAAAGAGAGAAAATGCAGGCAGAAAGAGAAAGAGAAGACAGAGAAAAATGAGAAAGAAAATAAAGAGAAGAAGAGAAAGCTGCTGAAGAATTAAGAAAAATAGCAGAAGAAGAAAGTGAGATAGCTAGGCACAGGAGAGAGATGGAAAGGTTGAAAGCTACAGCTGAGTTGCCCATAACACCATCTAACCCTACTCAAGGTAATTCAGACCCTGTATTTGATGTAGTAAGAATGCAGAAGTTAATTCCAAAGTTTACAGAAGAGGCTCCAGATGAGTTTTTTTATCACTTTGAAAAAGTGGCTGCAGGTATGGGATGGCCAGAGGATAAATGGTCAGTCTTGTTACAGAGTGTTCTCATTGGTAAAGGAAGAAGTGCCTATTTAGCCTTATCAGCTGATCAGTGTAAAGAGTACAAGGTACTTAAACACAATGTGCTACAAGTTTACCAGATGACCCCTGAATATTATAATGAAAGATTCAGATCTTTGAGAAAGGATGACCAGATAACTTTCTTGGATTATGCCTACAAAGTAAGATGTTTCAAATAATGGTTGGAGGCTGCTAAAGTTGAAACATTTGAAGATCTTGAAGAATTAGTTGTTCTTGAACAATATCTTAGAGGAATTCCTGAACACATAAGAGCCTATTTGAGAGAGAGAGAGAGAGGTGAATAAACTTGACAAAGCTGCTACACTTAGTGCTGCTACACTTAGTGAAGATTACAATGTCATCAGTAGCAGAAGAAACTATAATGTCAAGTACCAGAATCAACGCACAGGTTTTAGGTCTCATCCAAATTTCAGGAGCAGATTTAATGGGAATCCTACAAGTGGTAATACCAAGTCAATGCAGGGTAATATCCCTCAGCAAGCTAATGTAAAATCCTCATATAATAATGTTGCAAGGCAATTACAGAAGCCTAGTGTTGTCTGCTACAAGTGTGGAAGAGCAGGACACTTCAGTTGGGAGTGTCATCAGACACATCGGCAGTCCAAACCAGTTGGTCAAGTAGTAAGAGGTGACCAGGTGAAACAGACTACAAAGAGCAGTGTTGGGAGGAGTCCAACTCCACTGAAGACTGAGACTAAACAAGCTGAGTGTTTAGCAACCAGTGGAAATGTAACTTCAAGCAGTGAGTGGCTGAGCAGTTTGGAGGCTTTTAAGCCATATATCTTTGAGGGTACACTGACAATTCCAGGAGGAAGTGTGCAGGTACCAGTCAAGGTGTTACGTGATACAGGGAGCAACCATAGTGTGGTAGTCCGTGGTGCTCACCCCCAGTTGGAGAAGAATCTCACAAGAGATTCTGTTATTTTGAAGAATATAGGCGGGGAAGAGGTAACTCCTATATGCCGCTTACACCTGCCATGTGAATTGGTGACAGATGTTGATTTTGCTGTAAAGAACTCACTGGCTGTTGAAAGTGTACATGTTCTGTTAGGGAATGAAGTTGGTAGTGTGCTATTTGTTCCTTGTCCTATAGTGACAGATAAACCATTCAGGATCAGTCCTACGGTAGATTTGGAAAAGAATAACCCCCACCTGTTTCCTAGCTGTGTGACTACTAGGAGTATGAAGAGGACTATGCCTGTAAGTGAAGAGACTGAGGGTTTACCCACTCCAGAAGGATCAATGAGCTTAGAAGAGTTGTTCTAGGGAAATGAGGTTTCCCCTAATGCTGACCTGAAGAAAGTCTGGGTAGTCAAGATGTTCCTGAAGATAACAGTGAAACTACAGTAGCTGAGTTAGCAGATACTGAGAGCCCAACCCTTGAAGTTGGTCAAGTGTCCAGAGAGAAGCTAATGGAACTGCAGAAAAAGGATGCATCATTAGCCAAGTTGTTTTTCAGAGTTGTTGATCAAGAAGAGATGCAACAAACTCCTACCTGTTATTACCTGAAGGAAAGTTTGCTGATGAGGAAGCATAGACCTGCAGATATACCAGGAGATGCTGAATGGGGCAAATATCATCAAATTTTGATCCCACGTCCATTGAGGAAGCAAGTGGTAGCAGTAGCTCATGAGTCTGGACATATGGGAATCAGGAAGACTGTGGAGAAGACCATGAAATATTTTTTCTGGCCTGGACTTCACAAAGATGTTAGCAAGTTCTGTCGGGAGTGTCATACCTGCCAGATAGCTGGAAAGCCAAATGAAACCATTCAAAAATCCCCCCTACAACCTATAGAAGTTAGAGGAGAACCCTTTAGCAAGGTGATTATAGATATGGTTGGACCACTGCTGAAGACGAAGAAGGGTCATGAATATCTGTTAACAATGATGTGTCCTGTGACAAGATACCCTGAGGCAATCCCTGTTAGAAGCATATCCACCAAGATAGTTGCTGAGAAGCTAGTGGAGTTTTTCTCAAAGTTTGGGATACCAGAGATTGTACAAAGTGATAGAGGAACCAATTTTACTTCCAAACTGTTTCAGGACGTGATGAACTTGTCAGGAGTGAAACAACAGTTATCCACTGCGTATCACCCAGAGACTCAAGGAGCCTTGGAAAGGTTTCACCAGACATTGAAAAGTATGCTGACTAAGTATTGTTCTGAGTCAGGCAGAGACTGGGGTGTTGGTGTACAATTAATGTTATTTGAAATTAGGAATGCTTACCAAGAAAGCATGGGTTGTTCACCTAACGAGACGATTTTTGGTAGAGAAGTGAGAGGACCGTTGAAAATTCTTGCAGAAAATTGGGAAGAAAATCAAGTGGAAGTCCAAGGAGAGTATGTAGAGAACTTGAGGAAAAGACTGGAAGAGATTAGAAAATTCTCTTTAGAAAATCTGAAACTGAGTCAAGAGAAAATGAAAAGGAGATATGATAAGAAGACTAAGCTAAGAAGTTTTAGTGTTGGCCAACAAGTGTTAGTGTTTTTACCTGTCAAGAGATTTCCCCTTTCCAACAAGTTTCAAGGTCCTTACAAGATAATTGAGAGCTTAAGTGATAGAACTTATGTAATTGAAACACCAGAAAGACGAAGACGGAAAAGGAAGATACATGTAAACCTCTTAAAACCTTCCTTCTCAGAAACCAAAATGGAAACTGTCAATAACCCAGACAACTTCAACTACAGAAGACGACGATGGATATGAATTGGGAGCTGAAAGCAAGATGAATAATTCTTCAATTTTGGAAAATTTGGAGGATAAACTGAAACATCTGAGTGTTGAGCAAGGTGATGAGTTGTGTGAAGTGATCAGAAGCTTCACAGAACTATTTACAGATGTACCTAGGTGTACTGATCTGACCAAGCAAGAGATCAAGATCCAAGAAGATGGCAGACCATTCAAACAGAGAGCTTATCGCCTATCACCTTATCGAGATGTTTTGAAGAAAGAAGTCGAATATTTGTTACGACATGGATTAGCAGAACCCAGTTCAAGTCACTACAGTTCTCCATGTGTGTTAGTGAAGAAACTGGATGGCTCGTTTAGGATAGTTACTGATTATAGGAAACTGAATTCCATCAGTGTGGCTGACAATTATCCCTTGCCTCTTATAGATCAGTTACTTGATAATGTTGGGCAAGCCAACTTTGTCTCCAAGATAGACTTGTTGAAGGGATACTATCAAATTCCCTTAGATGAGAATGCTAAGTTTCTGTCAGCTTTTATTACTCCTTTTGGACTATCAGTATACTGTTCTGCCATTTGGTCTGATGAATGCACCTGCAATGTTTCAACGAGTGATGGATCAACTGCTAGGGTCCATAGAAGGAGTAGGTGTATATCTATAAGTGTATATCTGGATGACAGAGTCATTTACTCTACAACATGGGAAGAACATCTGAAGATCCTGAGGAAAGTTTTAAAAAAACTAAAGGAAGCAGGATTAACAGTCAACCTAGAGAAGAGTGAGTTTGGGAAGGCAACTGTGCAGTATCTTGAGTTTGAAGTTGGGAAAGGCCTTCTCGCTCCAGTAAATGCTAATGTAGAATGTATCTGTAAGGCTACCCCACCTACTACTAGAAAACAGCTACAGAGATTTTTGGGCATGGCAGGATTCTATCCACGTTTCTGCCCGAACTTCTCAGCTGTAGTAGCCCCCTTAACAGATTTAACTAGTCCCAAAGCTAAGTTTGTTTGGACTACAGAATGTCAAGAATCTTTTGAT
Source organism: Macrobrachium rosenbergii (assembly GCF_040412425.1). Taxonomy (NCBI): domain Eukaryota; kingdom Metazoa; phylum Arthropoda; class Malacostraca; order Decapoda; family Palaemonidae; genus Macrobrachium; species Macrobrachium rosenbergii. Next base: position 42,851,451 of record NC_089765.1, on the reverse strand, counting down.
AAGGTAAAAGCCATTTTAACTTCAAGACCAGTACTTCGGGCTCCAGACTTCAATAAGAAATTTGTGATACAAGTTGATGCCCCTGACTGTGGAATTGGAGCTGTACTACTTCAAGATGATGAAAGTGAACTTTTGGATCCCATATGTTTCATGTCTTCGAAATTGAAAAAGCATCAGAAAGTGTATTCCATGATAGAAAAAGAAACTCTAGCCTTAATCACAGCATTGAAAAAGTTTGAAGTGTATGTGAACAGACCTAGGAATGAAGAAATTTTAGTGCTGTCTGATCACAATCTGCTCACGTTTTTACAGCGGATCAAGAATCACAACCAGAGACTCACTCGGTGGTCTCTGTGCTTGCAAACCTATAATATTAAAGTACAGCATATTTCAGGTAAGAACAACATGGTTGCTGATTACTTATCCCGTTGTGAATTGCTGGATTCAACCCCGGGATAACCAATCTTCTGGGGGGAGGAGTCTTATGCTGTGGTTTTCGTAATGCAGTAATCTCCCCTCAGTCATGGTGTGTATTGTTGTATACTGTATAATTTTGTATTCAGATGCGCATATGCCATAACAGAGTTAGCATAAAGTTACAGTGATTAAATACTGTATGGTTTGAGAGAAGGATGATGCGTGGTGTGTAGAGAGAAGGGACAGAGAGTGGTTGTTTCTATAAAGAGCCGATCTGTTTAGTCAATATTCAAAACTGCTGAAGTAACGCATTCCATTGGGGCTTGCTCAAAACACTGTTGGGTGGAAAATTCTATCACGTATATAGACGCCCATACAGAGGAGTCCATTCTGAGACCTACAGCCGTGTTGAAGAGAGAAGCGGTTCTCTCTCTCTCTCCCTCTCTTGCTCGCTCTCAGGACTTTGTATGTCCTGATGTACATAACGTAACTGATAATTTTGGTAGATAAGGGTCACTCGTTACTTTTAATTGTTTAATTCCGTAGTAAAAGTGTCTGAGTTATCTGAACAGTGTATTTTACTGAGTGTACATACGTAATGGTGCCTGATTAAAGACATGAAGCATTTGGTACCAAGGTATTGTAACATAATTATTGGTTTTTAGTGCACTAAAAATAACATTTACAGTGATTATATGTAAAGATACTATTTTCCTTTTTAATACTTTCTCCATGTTGTATGTTTTATGCTTTATCTTTTGACGAATTTTATATATATGTGGTGTGTTTGCTATTGCCTTAATTTTTGCTTTACATTTTTCTATATTTAATTTTTTGCAGAGTATATTTCTGTGTCTTTTGTATCCACATTTTTATATGTTTGATTTAATTGCCTTATTTTGTTTCACACTTGGGAATTAATTTACTTGTATTTCCTTTCAATCAAATTTTGTTACTTATTTTAAATTTTACTTGAATAATTTTTTTATTAATTAATAAATTAATTTCTGATTTAATTTTGACTGATGATTATTTCAGATTTAATCCAATTTTGTTTCGTTTTCAAGTAATAATAAATTTCCCTGAGACTGTTAATGTCATGTATAATCTTTGAATTTAGAAATAAATTTTTGTATTTAAAATTACTATCTCAGAGTTTCATTTGTTGACCCACCAGTAATTTTGATTTGAATTAGATAAAGAGTGGTAAGTGGGATGTTTTCCTTCAAGTAACTGAAGTGAGCTCGAACCAGGGAAATAAAAATACTTAGATTTTATAATGTTATTGGAGTGATGCCCTTTGATTTTACCTCACACCTATTTGAATGAACTTTTCATGATTGATAAGTTTTATAAGGGATCACTGTTGCCTTTTGAGAAATCAGTCGTTTTGTATGTGTGATGAAGATTCAGGTGTCTGGCTGTTGTGAGGTAACTATAATAGTCTAATAAATGGTAAATTTGGTAATCAAATATCAAGCACTTAGATACCAGGCATGTATATATATGTATATATATATATATGTATGTATATATATATATATATATATATATATATATATATATATATATATATATATATATATATATATATATATATATATATATATATATATACAGGCTATAGGTCGAGTGTTCTCTTACTACAGCACGTATATTAGGCTACTTAGGCCTATCAGGCCTACTGTAACTCAAAATTGACTATACATTCTTTAAAATCTTAATGTACCTTAGAAAATGTGAAGGAATAAATAATTAAGTGTCAGGATATTGTCTAACTAACCTCATATAAGCCTTGTCAATTTCCTGGTCGTCCCTGATGATATGCATCAAATCTTAATACCAAACTATGAAAGTGGTGTAGGACTGTCCTCAGCAGCAGCTCTTGATTTTTCTTATGCTTTGGGATTTTTTACTTTTCTTGGTAGGTTATCTTGAGGTTGGAGATAATTATTGACAGTTTAATTTTGATTGTGTCTTCTCCTTGAATCAACTTTTCAAGTAGGATCTCGTAGGCCTGAGCATCAATCCCTTCTCTTTGTCACTTAGTCTTTAGACCTAACTTTCCAAAGACATAAGAGTTGTATGTGTGATTCAAGAACTCCCTCCATAATTCTTTATCACTCGATGTTGAAACGTTTGTGTACATAATACTTGTGTCAAATGAAAGAGTTGCTAAGCTGCGGGTGTCTATCGTTAGGACGGCCATATACACATATGGCGACCTTGAGATTTCAAAAATAAATATTGGAAGCCAGAACCTGGGGTTGGCAGATTCACATTCACTGTCCACACCGTTCGATCACCGTACTCCGGCCACTTTCAGCAGGACATTGGTCCCATAGACCAAAATTACTCTGATTTACTTGCAATTTATTCCGGTGGTCGCTTACAATGGCAGTATCGCCCAAGGTCTATAGACCTTGGTATCGCCTATGTGGGACCTTTAACTGGCAAGTTCTCAGTCGTCTCAGGGGACACAGAAAACTTTTTGTTTATTTGCAAAATATTCACGCAACTAGTGTGGGTTTCACATACCTCCTTCAACCATTTTGTACTACTTCCTTACTTTCTCGACAACGTCAACAATTCTTTACCTTAGCTCGTACACACATTCTGAAACACTACTTAAAAGGACTGATAGCAAGGTATACGTTCAAGCTGTTTCGTAATCTAACGTCGAGTGAGGGAGTCATCGTCTCACATGAGCATCTAGAATCCTAGATAAACCTGGACTATTATAAATTTTTGAATATCAAGCTGTATAACAAGAAATAATTGTAAGTTAAGGCACGAATAATGACAATGCGGAAATGATATTTGGTACTGCTCAAAATTATAGTAAATTTTCCATAAAATCTTAAAAGGTTAGTCCGGTAATGTTTAGTTGATTCCTCCCCTGAAGTGGTGCAAATTTATACCAACCACAGTTCCGAATTCTTGATACTTTATTATATTGTATCGAGTTATACGTACATTTCCTCCCTTTGTCTGCTAAGAAATTGGTGGATGTCAATCGTATTTTTCGTTGGCATACAGAGGATAACTGGAAAAATGAGTGATCTTTTATTACAGTTAATTGTTTATTACAATACACTTAGGCTACCTAGGTTAGTTGTTGCCAGGTGTCCTCTTGAGAGGTGACAGACTGGTTACTGCTTCTTTGGATAAATTTTGAAACTTCCAAGACTTTGAAAGTAGTCGATGTTTACTGGTTTGACAAACATACCCAAAAATATAAGGGTACTGAGAAATATAAATATTAACTACTCAGTAAGTTGCGACGAAAACAGAAGGCGTATAAGAGGAAACTGGTTTTTTCTTTAAAACTGTTAACACATAGAAACAAATTGTTTACTGAAACTTTAAACTGTCACTACTAGCTAACAAACGAATGGGGTCCGCTAGGAGGTCCGCCATAAAGAGAGAAGAAGCGTCTACGAAAAGAGGCTGCTGTTTATTTTAAGAAATTGTTTTGTTCCTAAATTGCCAATTGTTCTTTCTGTGGCACAAAGTTAAGCCATTTCAACTGGCTGAAATCGAAAGAGATTGTTGGTATCTTTCTAGAACGTGACTCGGATATAGATAGGTGCTTATCGGACCACACTCCGCATTTAATTAGCGTTTATAGGTCTATTCTCGAAGGAAAAGTTGAATTTCCAAAAATATCGTTTAAGTCACTGTTTCTCAACCTTTTTCTGGTGGTGGCCCCCTTCAATCCAGTGCAAGTTGTTGTGGCCCCTCCATGCCAACTCTGAGTTCTTACCCCCCCCACACACACACCCGCCTTCCGTCCATCACCTTAATACGCCTAGGGAAGGTATATTAATGGTTCTAGTTTGAGTAGTACCATGTACTCAAAACACTAAAAGATACTCTTACCCCTCCCTCAATAACAAATAAAGTGAATAGATAAATAAAATTCATGACAAGTATGTGTGTGTGTGTACTGAGTGTACATGAAAGAGACTGTGTATGTAAGTATAAATGTATGTTTGTACACTGTATGTAAGTATAAATGTATGTTTGTATGTACATACGTATGTGGATATAAAGTTATCTTTCACAAACCTCTTTGGTAGAACTTAAATCAAGTCTCTTCCTCGCAAGTCTATGTTAAACTGAAAGACGGATCTATTATTGAAGAAGAAACAATATAACGGTTATATTATAACCCATATACCGTTGCTGTTAAAATTGTTTATAAACATCTTAATGGTTGTCGTTCGGAAGTTTACCAGTCAGCATAATCTTTGATAGTTCAGTCTTTTACCACTCTGCCTGCTAGAGAGAGGGAGAGAGAGAGAGAGAGAGAAAGAGAGAGAGAGAAAGAGAGAGAGAGAGAGAGAGTTAATGGTTTTTGTCAAGGGTCATAGTTCAGCCTTTTACCACTCTGCCAGCTAGAGAGAGAGAGAGAGAGTGAAGAGATTATTGAATATTTCACTGTCTGCAAAAATTACCTGGTATATTGAATTGAATGATGTTCAAACTAAACTCAAGCATATTAATGATTTATTTCAAAATATTACACATTTATATATTTTGTGGGTCCTAAATTTTCTGTGGCCCCCCATGGCCCCCCATTTTTCAAATTTTGCCTTGTGGCCCCTGAAAAAATCTCATGGCCCCCAAGGGGGCCATATGGCCCACGTTGAGTAACATTCTGATACTTTTTATATGGAAAAATTTATTATATTCAGTATATAAGGAGTAAATTCATGGAAACTCATTATAGATATTTATCTAAATGACGTCACAATCTGGGGTGTAAAATCCCGCCAAAAATACCACTTGCAACTTGAGCTGCAACTTTCCACTCCAGTTGCGATATTCATGTCAAGTGAACGGTGTCGAGCGTGCTTTCCGCGTTACGGTTTAATTATTGGTGAAGTGATAGTATATTAAGTCGGCCGCCGTTTTTCAGATTTTGCTCGCGACATAAAGATATGCAGTAATAGGAAGTTCAGGTGAGTAGGCTATATTGAATTGTAATGGATTAAGTTTTGAAATAAGGTCGCGTAGGCCTAACTGCCTGACACGAGTTTGCTCACGTTAGGCCTATGTCCGCAGATTGCGGCATTATTTAAAGCAGCAGGATTGCATCTTAACGAAGCTTTCCCTTAGCCTGACATATATCTCTGGGCACGATGCGTTGACCTGATCCGGGGCGGTGTTGCTCAACCCCCACCCCTTGTCGTCCAAGTGACCTTGTGCACGGCGTAGGCTTATGGGAGATTTTGCCTTATCCTTTGAGTTCAGACTTAGCCTATATTGAGACTTGATGAGCAATGACAAGACTTCTATAACTGTAACTAGTAAACATTTTTTTTTTTTTATTAAGCTAGACCTTGCTGACCAGGGTATTATTTTATAAGTTGCCAATACTTTATATGGAGTTGTAACCTACATTTTTGAAAAGAGCTCTATAAATAAAAAAAAATTAATAAAATTACGACTTACAAGGTAAGAATACAGCCCCCCCCCCAAATGAATAAAATTACGACTTACAAGGTAAGAATACTGCCCCCCCCCATAGTTAATACGGCAAAATTGTAACCAGTAAACACCCATAGGTCAAGTTATATTGGTATTTTAAGGTTCTTTTAGTGCCTTATCATTTCTTAGTTATTTTTGCATGAAAAACCCAAAATGGTTTTTCGTGCTAAAATGGCTGACTGGTGTCTTACCTGTGCCAGAGATTTGGCAGATGTCTCTGCAAGGTAACCAGGTATGTAGCATAGCCTAGGCCTAGGGAATGTCAGTGGAAGTAGCCCAATGCCTGCGATGAAATGGATGACAAATTAATCGGCAATACAGTGAAACATTAATGCCTCTCCAACACTGAATATGGCAGCAGAAGTGGTCAAGTGATGGCCATTTTCTTGGTTTTGACATAGCCTAGAGAATATAGCCTAAAGAGTAAGTAGATATAAGCTGGATTTGCTCCTACAAGAATACAGACCTTCACCTATCATTTGTTTATTTTATATATTCACTTATTTATTTTGTAATTGTACGGAGTTAATGTTTTTTGTATTAAGGTAGGCCTTGGTTACCTGTACTTGAGATTTGGAAGATGTCTTTACCATTGTAAGGGCGTCAAATCGTGCCTCTCTTTCCTTGCGTTTCTCCTACCAGATGTACATTAATCACGTCATGTATTTTACCTGTCTTTATTTCAGATTCTTTGTGTACCTCATCTTATGCATCATTGTACGGCCTTTCTGCTGATATGTATATATACCTTTTGTATGTCATGTAACAAATGTTGTACGTATTTTTATGCTTGCTAAAAAGCACAAATCCTGTATGGGACGCTGCAGAGGGTCTCGGGTCACCCGCTACCTTTCTGTCCGCTTTTTGTCTTATAAACACCTGTCAAGAATAATAAAGGGTAATTCTAAGCCAGCTGTCCGCGGTGAGCTAGACTATGGCAATTGACGTTTTTCTATGTTATTTTACTTGCTTTACAAGAATTTAAAGTAATATTTTGTCGGCCGGCTGTAACTAAGCTGTCATTGACCTTTGAAGACTATGCGAGTTGAATTGCCTAATGCGGGGTAGGTCTAAGCCAGCATTCCGCGGCAAAACCCCCACCCCTCCATAGCTAATACAGCAAAATTTTAACCAGTAAACACCCCTGAAAATACCAACATATTGTACCCTAGAGGTGTTTACTGGTTATATACAATTTTGCCGTATTAGCTATGGAGGTGGGGGGGCGGGCTTGCCGCGGAATGCCGGCTTAGACCTACCCTGCGTTAGGTAATTCAAGTCGTGTAGTCTTCAAAGGTCAATCACAGTTTAGTTACAACCGGGCGACAAAATATTACTTGAAATTCTTGTAAAGCAAGTAAAATAACATAGAAAAACGCCAATTGCCACAGTCTAGCTCACCGCGGACTGCCGGCTTAGAATTACCTAATACTGTAAAGAATCAGTCTTTCACCTCTGAATTTTCCTTGAAGCCTCACACCATATTTAACAAAGTATGTTGCTTAGCATAGGCCTAGTTAATGTCAGTGAAAGCACCCTGGTGCCGGTATTGAAAAGGATGACAATTTAATAGGTATTGTGTTGTACTGTGTTGTGTTTCTTTAAATCCTGTCCAACTCTGAATTTCTTGATTTTCCTGTGGGTAAAATGGCTTAAGCGGTAAGTGAAAGTACGCTAGATTTGCTCTTACAAGAATACAAACCTTCATCTATTATTTATTTATTTTCTTCACATATTTGTATTATAAATTGTACTATTTAAACAGCTTTTAAGTTTTCTGTAAAAGAAAACTATTGTGCCGGCTCTGTCCATCCACACTTTTCTGTCTGCCCTCAGAGCTTAAAAACTAGTGAGGCTAGAGGGCTGCAAATTGATGTGTTGATCTTCCACCCTCCAATCATGAAAAATACCAAATTGCAGCCCTCTAGCCTCAGTGGTGTTTATTTTATTTAAGGTTAAAGTTATCCGGCAACGATATAGGACAGGCTGCCACTGGGCCATGGTTAAAGTTTCGTAGGCTTATACAGCATTATACCGAGACCACCAATAGATAGATCTGTTTTTGTTGGTCTTCATTATACACTACAGAAAGCTCGATTGCGCTGAAGAAACTTTGGCACATTGTTTCTGGTTTCTAGTATGCAGGAAGGTCTAGCTTACTCATGCCTTAGATTTGGCAGATGTCTTTATTGTAGATAACAATGGATTTTGCTTAGATTAGACCTAGGAAGTATCAGTGGAAGTAGCCTAGGGCCTGTGATGAAAGGGATGACAAATTAAATGGTAATAGCTTACAATAAAACTTTCATTCCTACCGATGGCCATTTTCTTGGTGTTGCCATAAGGAATATATAGCGTAATGGGTAAGTAGATACATGTTAGATTTACTCGTACGTGAATACAGAACTTTCTCAATTCTGTACTTATTTTATTTATTCACCTATTGTTTAATAATTGCACTGAGTACTTTTTTTTTTATTATTATTATTATTATTAAGCTAGACCCAGCTTAACTGTACCTGAGATTTGGCAGATGTCTTTACTTTAGATAACAAGGTATATTGCTTAGTGTTGGCTTAGGGAATGCCAATGGAAGTAGCTTATTGCCTGTGATAAAAAGGTTGGTAAATTAACTAGTGATACTGTGATCCTTAAATCCTGCCCAATACTGAATTTATTTACCAGAAACAGTCAAATGATGGTTATTTTGGTGATTTTACCAAAGGGGTAAGTAAATACGAGTTAGATTTGCTCCCACTAGAGTACAAACCTTCACCTATTATGTAGGAGTACTGCATTCTGAGTGCAAGCTGGAAATAGCCATTAAATGGTTGCAATAAAGTGGTTAATTAGTGGCAGGCATTGCCCTTGAATTTGTTGGTAACCTGTCGCTTACCAAGTAATTACATAGCTATAGTTTTCACTAGTTTGGCAGCTTAAATCTTAAAAATCGCAGTAGCGCTTCAATAGTTTAGTGTAGGTGACAAGTCCCTCCCACTAATGGGAGTACTGGGAATGACTTAGCAGAAAACTTGATTTGTTCCGACACAATATACAGCAAAAACCATCATTCCGACACGATATACAAATCATCAGTCCTTTACATTAGGAATTACTTTCAGCGAAGCTGGAAACAGCCATTGAACTTTCAAACAAGGTGGTTAGGCAGTTAACTACCGTCCAGGAGGCGGGAGTCCTGCCTGCCTGGATGTAAACATTCCAATTTACTTTTGGCCATCTTGCAATACAGACGTGTTTCTCTCTCTCTCTCTCTCTCTCTCTGCCCTGACTGCTGTTGAGCTATTTTCCTGGTGGGATCTTTTCTATTTACCTTGTTGTGATTGCTTTGTGTGTTTGTCATTATGCCAGCTCATGAAGGAAATGAACCTCGTAAGCCCGCCTTCCCCCAGTGTGTGTGTCTCCTGGGGTTGGTTGGAAGAAGTGTGGTAGCTTCAGGTCAAATATTGTTGTGGACCCTCGCGCCCTTGCAGGTCGCGTGTGTTCATGAGTACAGTATGTACTTGTGCTGAGCGTTGCTCCTGGTCAGCTGAGCAGTGTGTGAAGTTTGAGGGGATGAAACAGTACCAGATGAACCCTTCCAAGGCATCGTCTGAGGGTTATACGCCCCCAATGACTCCCTTGGTGGCTAACCCTTAGGGATTGTTTCTTTCAAGCAAACTTCCCTTCTGGCTGTCTCTCCTTCAGGAGAGGACTCCCCTTCTTCTTCTTCGCTCACTTCTTTGGGCATGGAAAGACGAGGGGGGGGGAATCAGGACGACCTCTTCTCAGGGGCCTCTACTTACCCTGGGGGTTAATTTTTCCCCCCGGAGCGAGTGGAGACTCCCTCCATTAACTCGACTTTCTTCAGGTTTGGCGGTAGGGGCTCCTCTCGGGGGCCAGGCCAGGGATCTGAATTCAACTTGGCTCCACCTCTGTGTTCCTGGCATTCCATCACAAGGGTCTCCTTGGTCATCTGACTGGCACTCTGGTGGTAACTCACGCAGCGGCTATTGCTACCACCAGCACTGTTACAATGACAGCTTTCGCCAAGATGCCGGTGACTGTCTCGTCTCACCTGGGGACCCAGGGGACCCAGATGACTGCTGTGCCGGCATCTCAGCATGCTGTGCCTCTGCCTCCTGGCTTCTCCGTGGCTCCTCTTTCCATGATGGTGACCTATTCCATGCCTCATGTTATGGTTCCTGCTCTTGCTGTTCCTGGCTTTGCTGGTTCCCGGGCTATCTTGGTTGCTCCATCTCCCCAATCTATCCTGGTAACCCCGGTCATGGCTCCTGGCTTCCTTGGCTCTCGTTCTGTCCTGGCTCCACCTGCCCAGGCTGTTCCAGTCGCCCCAGTCGCTGCTCCTGGCTTCCCTGGTCACCGCTGTTGACGAGTCTGCTGCCCGGATCGCTCCCGCTATCCCGGCCACCCTGTGCTCCTGTGACATCTGTTGGATAAGCTGCTTCCTCCTCCTCTGCCTCGACAGAAGCGCTTGTATACCCCCTCGGAGAGGGCACTGCCCACCAAGCAGGTCGACCCAGGCCTGGTGTGTCTGGGCCCGGGTCTCGCTGCATCAGCTTGCCGCAGAAGGAATCTCCCTCTTGCAGCAAGAAGCAGCAACCCTGGAAGCCACCATTTTGTGGCTCTCCAGGCAGTCTCCTGACTGAATCTGTGGTCATTCACAGTATCCAGAGTGGCTGCATCCTCAGGCGCTATCATGCTTGTGGAGGATTCCGCTTTTGGTAGGCTGTGCCAGTCTGGAGGTAGAGCCATCTCTTACCTTACCCACCAGATGGCAAACCTGTGGGTGAGCCTGGTGTTAAAGAGAAGAGACGCAGTTGTTTCTCGTTTCGCCAGGTCTGTAGGTCCTGAGTTGGCAGTGACCCTACGGAACGGAATGTTGCTTGGTTCTGCCTCTCTCTTCCCTAGAGAGTTGGTAGATGCTGCTGTGGACAAGCATCAGGCCAAAGACAACGACTGCCTTGTCCATCAAGCAATGGCCAAGACCTCTGGGTCTTCAAACTCCACTGCGGGTCGGCCTTCAGGCCAGGGTAGCTCTTCCTCGCCCCCAAGAAGTCCCAGACTTCGAAGCGCTCCCGTGGGAACACCCAGCCTCCTTCTTCCTCTGGGAAGGGTGGGCAATTGCACCCCTTTTAGCCCTCTTTCCAGTCCGGTAAAGGGACAAAGGCTAAGAAGAAGAAGGGAAAATGCTAGGGGCGACGTTCCCCTCCGGCTGCTGCCAGTGGTGGGGGCTGCCTATCGAGCCATTGGGCAACATGGCAGCGATACGGAGCTGAGACCTGGGTAGTGGATGTCCTTCGGGAGGGGCATCTACTCCCCTTCAAGTCTCGGCCACCTCTCACCAACTCTTCAGTCTGTCTCCTAACCTAAGTTCCTGGTTCAACAAAGGGTCTCGCACACACACAACAGGTGCAAGCCATGCTGAGCAAGGGTGCAGTGGAAGTCGTGTCAGATCAGTCCACAGGCTTTTACAGTCTTGTCTTTCTCGTGGAGAAAGCTTCGGTGGGGCTGGAGACTAGTCATAGACCTCTCTCCCCTGAACCAATTCGTTTGCGAGATTTGGTTCACCATGGAGACAGCTTGTTCCATGCTCACCTCCATCAGGGAGAACAACTTCATTCTTACGGTGGATCTGAAGGATGAGTATTTCCAAATACCCATCCATCCGTCCTCCCTCAGGTCCCAATTCAGGGCACTGTTTTGGGCTCTCTACCACTCCCCAGGTGTTCATGCGAGTGTTCACCCTAGTGTCAGCTTGGGCCCATTCACTTGGGATACATCTATTGAGGTATCTTGACGAATGGCTGATCCTCATGAACTCCCCCTCTCAGTTGCTTCAGAACAGGGACGGCTCCTCGAGTTTTGCCATGATCTAGGGATTGTAGTAAATCTGGAGAAGTCAGATCTCACCCCCAAGCAGAGGATAAAGTACCTGTGCATGCTGATAGATACGGTAGCAGCAAGAGTCTTCCCCTTGGACTCTCTTGTCAGCAGGTTCAAGAAGGCAGTACAACTGTTCCTCTCTCACCAGGAGCAGCCAGCTCGACAATGGCAAGTCGTCATTGGAGAAGCTTGTCCCTCATGGGCGTCGACACCTTTGGTCCCTGCAGTGGCAACTGAAGGAGTACTGGTCCCAGTCTCAAGACCCCCACCCCCAGTCCTTTTTCATTCTTCTTTTAGAGGAGGTGAGAGAGGACCTAGACTGGTGGATGGACAACAGGAACCTCTTAATAGACAAAACGGAGGAAAGGGGTAGACATCGAGGTTGTCCCATGGGTGTTGGAACGCGTCCTCCACAGCGGCCCATGGGTCCGGCACGACTGAGCAGAAGATTTGCCTACATACTCCCCCTCCAGACATGCTTCTGTTCTCAGACGCATCGGGGTGGGGCGCACACCTGGAGGAGTTGCTGACTTCAGGAGTGTGGCACTAAGACGACAAGCACTTTCACATCAACATCCTGGAACTTGAGGTGACCTTCTTGGCTCTCGAAGAGTTTCACGATCGAGTGATGGGACATTCCGTGGTGTTGATGAGCGCCAACACCACGGTAGTGGCACATGTCAGCAAGCAAGGGGGCCTGGTGTCCTTTCCACTTCGTCAGTTGACAAATGCAGGTGCACGAGTGAGCTCTGGCCCACTCGGTAGAGCTGTCAGCCAGGTAACATTCCAGGCAAGAGGAATGTAGTGGCAGACAAGCTCAGCCGCCAGAATCAGATGATAGGGACAGAGTGGTCCTTTCACCCAGACGTCGCAGAAAGGTTGTTCGACCTGTGGGTGCATCCAGTCATAGCTCTGTTTGCCACCCGGCACAACAGAAAACTTCAGGTCCTCTGCTTAGTCGTGCCAGACCCATGGGCCACTGCAGAGGATGTGTTCCAACACCCGTGGGACAACCTTGATGTCTACCCCTTTCCTCCGTTTTGTCTGATTCGCAGGATGATCAGCCAATTGATGATCACCCCAAATCTCAGGATGATTCTGGTGGCTCTCAAATGGCCTCAGGCTGTTTGGTATCCCGACCTGCTAGCTCTTCTTGCCGAGGCACTGAGAGAGATTCCTCCCTGGCCCAACCTGCTGTGTCAACCCCACTTAGAGCAGTACCACCTGGCAGTGCAGTTCCTATGTCTTCATGGCTGGCAGTTATCCAGCATCTCCGGCGAGCGAGAGGCTTTTCACATTGCGCAGCAACGGAGATGGCTGGGCACTTCAGGCAGTCCTCCGCAGCGGTATACCAAGGAAAGTGGGCCGTCTTCTGTGGTTGGTGTCGTAGACGGGGTTTCTCTCTGGTCAGAGCTACTGTCCAGCAGATCGCAGACTTCGTCATCTTTCTTTGCTGAGAGAAGCTTCTCTCCATTTCAGCCGTAAAAGGTTTTAGAGCTGCACTCAGCCTAGTCTTGCGGCTGAGGGGGTAGATATATCCTCTTCTTTCGAGATTTATCTACTGATGAGAAGCTTCGAGAGGTCTTGCCCACCCAGGGACCTCAGGCCCCCTGCATGGGATGTGACTCGTTTTGAGGAGTCTGACTCGTGCACTGTATGAGCCTTTACGAGAGTCATCAGACAGGGGTCTGACCCTGAAGACCATGTTCCTGCTTGCCCTGGCATCAGCGAAGAGGGTTGCAGAACTTCACAGACTTTACTTTGATGTTAAACACTTGAGGGGATGGGGATCATTTACGCTCAATTTCATCCCGGACTTCGTAGCAAAGACTCAGAATCCATCAGTCCCTGACACTAGGTTCAAGTCCTCCATGATCTCCTTCCTAAAGGACTCTGTAGATAATGATCCTAACAAGATGCTACTGTGTCCTGTTAGAGTGCTTCGGCACGATCTGAAGAGAACTTGCCATCTCTGGCCTGAGTGTCGATGAATTTTTTTAGCGCTGGCTCGACCAAGAAAGAGGTGTTCAAGAATACGATTTCATTCTGGTTTTGTGAGATGATAAGGAGAGCGTACTCTGCTGCTGGAGAAGATGACACTGGTACCTTCTGTCCTAGAGCTCACAAAGTCCAGAGCATTGGTCCGGCCCCCTCATTCCAAGAAAGTTGCTAGCATTGAAGACAATGCTTGTCGTTTCCTTATTTGGTAAGAAAGCTACTGCAGGTAATTACTGCCTCTGGCTGGTGCTCATCTTAACCTGCAGTGGCATGGTGGTAGCTGTGGAGTGCCTCTACTTATGTGGGAGCTTTGCAGTGAAGGATATGTCCGATGCTAGCAAAGCATCAATAAGTGCCCTTGCCCTGGGCACAGTACCACAATAGAAACAACCAGACAACACTTTCCCTACAGTAAAAACACCACAACCCATCTGCTGAGACTGGTGGGTACTCCAGGTACACTGTACCCCCTGGCTCCCAAAAGTTTGACACCCCTACTTTAAGACAAGAGATAATAGGAGAAAAGATAGATTCCTATGCTTCCTCCCCCTATACCATGCCAGCCACTGATAATGGCCCCAAGGTGAGACGCAAAGATCAGTTTTCATTTCCAGTAGGCTGACTGCAGAATGGAAATGAGTGACATATGTCCCTGAAAGCTAATGAGGAGGAGACTGTCCTGACGCCATGAGCTTTCACTGTAAAAGTAGGCAAAATGTGCCCCTGAATCTGAGACTGCACCTCAGAAATTAAGTCTCAAATGAAGGACAATGCATTCTTATTCGGAGGGCGAGACGGGTTCCTGACAGAGCACCAGAGGTTACTGGATAGTCCTCTGATCTTCTCGGTCCTCCTCAGGTAATACTTCAAAGCCCTAGCAGGACAAAAAACTCTCTCTTCTTCTTCAGAGCCAAAGTATCCGTTAAGTTCTTAATGGAGAAAAAACGGGGCCAGGGCTTGGAAGGGTACTCGTTCTTGACTAAAAATCCAAGGGTAAAGAAGCAGACTGCGTCTCCTTGTGAAAAAATGTACCCTTTATCGAAGTCTTGGAACTCGCTAATATGTTAGCAGTAGCCACAGCCACGAGGAAGAGAGTCTTCTGAGTAAGGTTTCTCTGAGAAGAGGAACGAAGGGGTTGAAAAGCAGGACCTGTCAGCCACTTCAACACTACGTCCAGGTTCCAGGAGACTGGACCTTCCTTTCCTGCTTAGGCATATCAAAAAACTTGATGAGGTCATCAAGATTTGGGATTGACTCAAGATTCAGGACCCCTGTGTTTAAACACTGAACTACACACAGCTCGATACCCCTTGATGGTGGAGGACAAGAGATTCCTAGATCTCCTCGAATAAAGAAGGAAATCTGCAATTTGGGTCACAGATGTGTCAGAAGATGAGACATTAAGTCTGAGACATCAGCTTCGGAAAATTGCCCACTTAGCCTGGAAGAAACGGCTAGGAAATCAATTCCTTCATCTTGCAATAGCGTCTGCAGCATGTCTTGAAAACTCTTACGCTCTGACAAGTTTCCAGACAGTCTGAAGCCTGTCAGAGCAAGAACAGACAACCCTTTGATATCTCTTAAAGTGAGGTTGTCTGAGTAGACAAGGGTTTTTAGGGGAAGGAATCTTGGAAAGTCCACCCACCACTTTAGCGGAACCATTCTTTACCATGGGCTAGAATGGGGCTATGAGAATTATCGTAACATTGCGATGAACCCAAGACTTGTTCAGCACTTCCCTGACCATGTTGAAGGGCGGAAAGGCGCAGCCCAAGAGGACTCCTCAACCTAGAACCGAGGGGTCTAAATAGAAGTCTAAGTCTGGACTCAGAGGATGAAGGGCTTTCCTTTCGAAAGTTTACATTCAGACTGCCGCCATGCCAGTCCAACTTGATTACTGGGTTTATGGGAAATGCTTAGGTGTCTGGCTGTGTTACCCTTTCCCAGTTGGCCTAGTGGAAGAATTACAAAATTCTCATGAGAAGTTTGCCTAACTTGATGAATGTCTTGATGGACGACAGTCCCCAGTAGGCTCATCCACTGATGGGCCAAGCAAGATGATGGGGCTAGAAACTTGTGGACCGTCTGAAGGCTGCTGGCAGTTCTGTTTGCAGAAGAAAAAACCCAGAAAGTCCGAGAGTTGAGCTCTGACGTGGGGCACCTGAGAGAATGCCCTGAAAGACAAACCTTAGATACTTTCTGGAGTACGGGTGGAAGGGAAAGTGGAAGCATGCATCCTGCATACCCAAGGTTGTCATCCAATCTCTCTGGTGAATGGATGAAAGGATTGACTGATTTATCTCCATCTGAACTTCGTCTGCCGGACGAAGAGATTAAGGATGCTTACGTTGAGGACTGGTCTCCAAACCTCAGTGATTTGGGAACCACAAACTGACGTTAAAAGAAGCCCTCTGAGTTGATGTCCTAAACTTCTTCTACAACTCTCTTTCTAAGGAGAGAGGAAATCTCCAAAAGGGGCAAATGTTCTCTTGAGCCTCTTGAGTAGGCCATCAAACCGATGGGAGAAGGGAGAGAAAAAATCTGGAATGTCCCATGCACTGCAGGAAGGTTGAGGACTGTGCCCAGCTCCTTAAACTGCTAATTGGGCTGCGGAAAAGCGGCCAGCATCACTTTCTTGCCTCTTCCATGGATGAGACAAATCTAGGAAGCCCTTGCGGTGCTTCCAAGTCTGGGCTGGAGTCTTGAGAGTCAGACGACAACTGACGCACATCCACAGAGATGCCTTTCCAACGGCTGTCTGTTGAAGCCTTGGATCAATCAACAGGCTCAACAGAGGGGGCAACTACCCATTGGGCAAACCCCACCCACCAACCGTGGGCCTCCGGTATGACTCCTCCAAGGTTTAGGGGAGTATGACAGGGACCTTCATCTAAGGAATTGGGGGGACAAGCAGCCACCTCCTCCACTTGCACAACACTTTCTCCTGTCAAGATGCCTTTCCAGTGGCTGTCTGCCAATACGTGGCTCGACTGAGGGGGAAGCTACCCATGGGCCAACCCCCTCAGCCTCCATTGGGCTTTTGGTAGTCTTCTCCCATGTTTAGGGGAGTATGACAGTGACCTTGGTCTAGGAGAACCGATGGGACGAGTAGCCACCTCCTCCACTTCACTGTATCACTAGTAGGTTAAATTCTTGTTAAACCTAGACTTGAGACTCGCAGTGGCAAAGGCCAGAAGCAATGGAGCCAGGCACGGGAATATAACTTTTTAAAAGTAAATTGTATTTTTCCTAACTATACAAACCCGAGGTCCTTTACATTAGGGATTACTTTCAGGCGTAGGCTGGAAATGGCCGTTGAACTTCAAACAAGGTGGTTAGGCAGTTAACTACTGTCCGGGATGCGGGAGTACCGCCTGCCTGGATGTAAACATTCCAATTTGCCTTTCGGCCCAGGTACAGATTGAGGGGTGGCATGAGGTGGGCATAAAGTGTAAAGGACCTCGGGTTTGTAAAGTTAGGAAAAATACAATTTACTTTTAAAAATTGCTATTTGTTCCGACACAATATACAAACCCTCGGTCCTTTACATTAAGAGACTCACTGATTGGAGGGAGGAATCTGATAAAGTCTCTCTGAACTGACTGGAGTTCACCACCTTGTCTTCCCTTCCTGGTCGTGAGAGCGAGGAAGGGAAAAACTGCCTCTGACAAAAGATCGGGTTGTAAGAAACGCAGGATCAGTTGTCAGACTTCTGGGTCCCTTTGCATGAAAGGGGAAACGTTAGTTCATGCAAAGTAGGCTAGGAAGAATTTGACGTCGGATGACAATAGGGCAAATACAAGCATTGGGTTTGTCTCATAGTCATGGTCTCCTTCCTCCCCTTGTAAGAGGAAGGAGTGGGGTTGCTTCTATTAACCTGAACGGAAATAGAACGGGAGCTCCCGTTATGTGCTTACCTGCCTCGATCGCCCGGTCCAGCTTGTAACGGCACGTCCGCTCCCTGCCCGTGGGAAGAGAGCCAGGATGGGGAGAAAGAAGAGAGGCCAGTCACTCAACATTCAATCTCCCAATCACAACCATACAACATAGGCGAGATGCAACCTGTCCTGTTAGAGGAGCTGGATAAGCTACACAAGTTGTTGAGCAGCCACCACAGGACCCAAGGAAAAAGTGTCCAAGGACTTGTGTGCAACATCCCAGAGGTAGAAGGAGGTGAAGGTAGTCTGTTGGGACCACACACCCGCCTTCAGCACCTGTGATACCGACATATTCTTCCGGAATGCGAGGGACGGACCAATGCTGCGGACCTCGTGAGCTCTCGGACGAATCGTACTGGTGTCATCTTCTCCTGCAGCAGAGTACACTCTCCTTATTGTCTCACGAAGCCAGAAAGAGAGCTAACGAAGAGTCGTCGACACTCAGGCCGGAGGTGCCGAGTTCTCTTCAGATAGCGCCGCAGCACTCTAACAGGACACAGTAGCATCTCGTCTGGTTCATTACCTACAAAGTCCTCTAGGGAGTGGATCGTGAAGGACTCGAACTGTGCGTCAGGGACCGAAGGGTTCTGAGTCTTCGCTACGAAATCCCGGATGAAATCGAGCGTAACTGATCCCCATCCCCTCGAGTATTTTAACATCAAAGGAAAGTCCGTGAAGCTCGCCAACTCTCTTCACCGATGCCAGGGCAAGCAAGAAGACAGTCTTGAGGGTCAGATCCCTGTCTGACAACTCTCGTAAAGGCTCGTACGGTGCACAAGTCAGGCTCCTTAAGATGAGAGTCACATCCCATGCAGGGGGCCTGAGATCCCTGGGTGGGCAAGACCGTTCGAAGCTTCTCATGAGTAAAGAAATCTCGAAGGAGGAGATGTCTACTCCTTTCAGCCGTAAGACTAGGCCGAGTGGGGCGCGGTAGCCTTTTACAGCTGAAACGGAGAGAAGCTTCTCTCGGCGAAGGAAGACGAGGAAGTCCGCGACCTGCTGAACAGTAGCTCTGACCAGAGAGATACCCCTTTGACGACACCAACCACAGAAGACGGACCACTTTCCCTGGTATACCATTGCGGAGGATCTTCTGAGGTATCCTGCCATCTCTGTTGCTGCGTGGCGCGAAAAGCCTCTCGCTCGCAAGAGATGGTGGATAACCTCCAGCCGTGAAGACACAGGGAATGCACTGCCAGGTGGAACCGCTCTGCGTGAGGTTGACACAGAAGGTTGGGCCAGGGGGGAATCTCTCTCGGTGCCCCGGAGCAGGTCCGGGTACCAAACGGCCTGGGGCCATTTGGGTGCCACCAGAGTCATTCTGAGATTCGGGGTGATCATCACTCGACTGATCACTTGGCGAATCAGACAGAATGGGGGAAAGGCGTAAGCGTCGAGATTGTCCCAAGGGGTGTTGGAACGCGTCGTCCGCAGCGGCCCATGGGTCCAGCAGGACAGAACAGAAGACCTGGAGCTTTCTGTTATGCCGGGTGGCGAACAGATCGATGGCTGGATGCCCCCACAGGTCGAACAGCCTTTCCGCTACTTCCTGATGGAGGGACCATTCGGTCCCTACCACCTGGCTCTGGCGGCTGAGCTTGTCTGCCACGACATTCCTCTTGCCTGGAATGTACCTGGCTGACAGCTCTACCGAGTGAGTCACGGCCCACTCATGCACCTGCATCGTCAACTGATGAAGCTGGTGGGACACCAGTCCCCCCTGCTTGTTGACGTATGCCACTACCGTGGTATTGTCGCTCATCAGTACCACGGAGTGTCCCATCACTCGATCCCGGAACTCTTGGAGGGCAAGGAAGGCCGCCTTGAGTTCTAGGATGTTGATGTGAAGGTGCTCGTCGTCTCGGTGCCACACTCCCGAAGTCAGCAACTCCTCCAGGTGTGCGCCCCATCCCTCGGTCGATGCGTCCGAGTACAGAAGCATGTCCGGAGGGGGAGTATGCAAGGATACTCCTATCAAGAGGTTCCTGTTGTCTAACCACCAGTGAAGGTCCTTTCTCACCTCCTCGGAAAGAGGAATGAGGAAGGACTGGGGGTCTTGGGACTGGGACCAATACTCCTTTAGTCTCCACTGGAGAGACCGCAGGTGAAGGCGCCCGTGAGGTACTAGTTTCTCCAAAGACAACAGGTGACCGATGACGACTTGCCATCGCCGAGCTGGTTGCTCCTGCCGTGACAGGAACAGCTGTGCTGCCTGCCTGAACTTGCTGATACGAGAGTCTGAGGGAAAGACTTTCGCTGCCACCGTATCTATCAGCATGCCCAGGTACTTTGTCCTCTGCTTGGGGGTGAGATCTGACTTCTCCAGATTTACCATGATCCCTAGATCCCGGCAAAACTCGAGGAGACGATCCCTGTCCTGTAGCAACTGCGAGCGAGAGCTCGCCAGGACTAGCCAGTCGTCGAGATACCTCAGAAGACGTATCCCGTGCGAGTGGGCCCAAGCTGACACGAGAGAGAATACTCTCGTGAACACCTGGGGGGTGGTTGAGAGCCCGAAGCAAAGTGCCCTGAATTGGAAGACCGACTCCCCGAGGACAAAGCGGAGGTACTTGCGAGAGGACGGATGGATGGGTATCTGGAAATACGCATCCTTCAAGTTCACCGTAAGCATGAAGTCGTTCTCCCTGATGGAGGCCAGCACAGTTTGCGCTGTTTCCATCGTGAACCGAGTCTGGCGAACGAAACGGTTCAAGGGAGAGAGGTCTATGACCGGTCTCCATCCCCCTGAGGCTTTCTCTACGAGAAAGACGCGGCTGTAAAAGCCTGGAGACTGGTCCGACACGACTTCTACGGCACCCTTGCTCAGCATGGCTTGCACTTCTTGCTGTAGTGCGATGTCCTTCGACGAACCTGGAAGATATGTTTGGAGATGGACCGGAGAGTAGGTGAGGGGAGGCCGAGACTCGAAGGGTAGTAGATATCCCTCCCGAAGGACATCCACTATCCAGGTCTCGGCTCCGTGTCGCTGCCAAGTTGCCCAATGGCTCGACAGGCACCCCCCCACCTTCGGCAGCTTTTGGGGGGGGAACGCTGCCCCTAGCATTTCCCCTTCTTCTTACCCTTGCCCCCTTTACCGGCTTGGAAAGTGGGCTGAAAAGGGGGGAGGGACCCCCCCCCCTTCTCGAGGCAGAAGAAGGCTGGGTATTTCCTCAGGACCCCTTCAAAGACTGGGACTTCTTAGGGGCCGAGGAAGTGCCAGCCTGGCCCGAAGACCTGGCCGCAGTGGGATGCGAAGACCGGGAGGTCTTGGCCACTGCCTGGTGAACAAGCCGGTCGCTGTCATCGGTACGGCGCTTGTCCACCGCGGCATCCACCAACTCTCTAGGGAAGAGAGAGGAGGAACCCAGCAACGGTCCATTCCGAAGGGCGATAGCTGACTCGGGACCTACGGACCTGGCAAAGCGAGAGAGAACGGCATCCCTTCGCTTTAGCACAAGGTTCGCCCACAGGTTTGCAGTCTGGTGGGCGAGGTAGGAAATAGCCCTACCCCCAGACTGGCACAGTCTCCCAAAGGCGGAGTCCTCCCCAGATACAGTAGCGCCTGAGGAAGCAGCTACCTTCGATACTGTGAATGACCACAGATCGAGCCAGGAGACTGCTTGGAAGGCTGCCATGGCGGTGGCTTCCAGGGTTGCAGCTTCTTGCTGAGAGAGGGATATGCTCTCTGCAGTCAAGTTGCTCGAACAAGACCCGGATCCAGGCGAGTCAGGTCCAGGTCGAACTGTCTTGCCAAGACACAAGACTGTTCACCTGGTCGAGTACCCCCTCGGCAAGCTTGGACCACGGCAGCCCCACCGAAGCCTTGGGTTCCTTCTTGGGTCCCCAGAAGGATTCGAGGCGCGACGGACGATCCACAGACGAGGCCGTGGTCCCTTCCCCGAGGTCATTGTGCTGACAAATCAGGGCGATAACCTCTGCAAAAGTCCTCTGTATTTCGGGGGTGTCTGCATCCTGGGGCAGAGGACCCTTGAGTCCTTCCAGAGTGCGGTCCTCCCAAACTACTCTCCCCGCAGGAGGGAGAACCTCAGCAGACCCCCGTGGATCTTCCTGAACTACACGGGCGTAGGACCTGGTCGAGCCAAGAACCAAGCCAGGTGCGTACCTCCACGCAGTAGAACTCTGAGGAGAACGCTCCCCAGAGCTCCTCCTCTCCGACTTGCGCCCCCTGGAAGAAACCGAAGGGGCGGAGGGGACAGGCGAGGAAGATCGGGCACTCCCACTGGCTTTACTGGCAGAACCAGCAGAGGCAGTGGGCCGAGAGCGGTCACCAACCCGCAGTGATGACGAGGCCCCGGGTCGAGGAGACTGCTTCAGCCCAGGTGAAACGATCTCCTGAGGAGAGCGGAGCGGCTCATGAGAGCCGAGCTGCGCACTCGCCTCCCCCGAGCCAGGCTGGCCGCGCAGACGTGGCCGGGGACTGGGAGGAGTCGAACGCACGGCTGACTGGTGCGAGCTTGCACTGTCCTCTGGACGCGCCCCAGTCTTCGAGGCCGGAGTCTCTCGGGAAGACTAAGTAGGGGACTTCTTCCCTACCTCTCCTTGCGTTCGGCCCCGCGGGCTGAAGCACTATCCCGGGAACCTGACTTGGCACCTGAAGGAGTGCCAGCAGGAAGAGATGGAGCACCTGCATGCCCCGGCTCTTTCTCTCACCCCACGCCCTGGTCTGTACGATGAGAAGCTTCTCCCGTATCAGACTGGGGTACCCGGGTCTCCTTGGGGACCCGGGTACTCGGAGCAACTCGCGAACGAGTGTCCGACGTGGACTCGCTGGCCGTAGATGCAGGAAGTTTCTTAGGCGCAGCGGGGGGAGTGCCGACCTAGGTCTGCACGCCCTTGGCTCCCAGTGCCCCTGGCCCAGAGGCCGGGGCAGCAGTTCCCTGATCCGAGGATCGGGAAGAGCCGACGAGAGATCCCACTGCCTTCCCTGTGGAAGGAGGCAGACCCTTAGAAGTCTCGGTGCAAGATTTCTTAGGGGGGAGGGGAGGCAGACTTCTTCTTCTTCGGCTGCGAAGCCTCGGAAGGAGAAGCGGAAGAAGCAGCAGACGAAGACGACGATGATGATGAAGATGAAGACGACGATGATGATGAAGATGAAGACGACGACACCTTCCTAGACCTCTTCTTCTTCTTCTTCTTCTTCTTCACCATCTGCTTCAGGAACGCCGTCAAGTCCCCAAGCCAGGAAAGCAAGGCCGCAGACTCAGGAACAGCAGGAGGGGCTGCAGCAGAAGGCACATCCTGGGCAGAGACCGCGGAGCTCGAGCCAGCATTTGCCTGGGTAGAGAGAGCCGCGCGTCGGCCAGGAACAAAAGTGGGCGGGGCCAGGAATGCAGGCGTCGCCCCTCCCGCGTGGAGATTCAAGTCGGGCCGCACCAGGGTCGACGGGATGGGGACGGGAACAGAAGAAGGGCCGGGCTGGAAAGTCAGACGAGGAACAGCAGTCGTAGACAGGCCAGGGGCAGCGACAGTCACATAAGGGTATGATGACGTCACCATGTAGGCGGGGCCAGCACGCATGAAAGGAGCCAGGAAGCCTGGAGGCAGCGGAACAGCGTGTTGCACCGCAGGTGACACCGACACTTGGGTGTCCAGATGCGATGCAAATGACACCGGCATCTGGGCAAACCTCGAAATGGTGACGGATGTAGTAGTGACTGTTTGCCGAGTGGGTCGTGACTGGAGCGGGGGGCAGGGGAGCCAATCCCTCCAGTGACGAGCCAGGTAGGCCCAGGTGCAGCCAGGATGAACTTGGTATCGGTGTCTGGCTATCCAGTCCGGGACCTGAAGCAAAAGTCGGGTCAGTACATGAAGCCTCTACTCACTCTGGAGGAAAAAACTCCCCTCCGGAACGGGAAGAGACTTCAGAGAGGATGTTGCGGTCCAACTCTCCCCCGCGCCCTTCCACAAACGATGAAACATAAGAGGAAGGGGAGGGGGAGTCCTCACCCGAGGGAGAGGGAGCAAGCAGGGGAAGTTCGCCGGGAGGGAGAAACGAGCCCGACACATTCGCCACCAATGGAGTCGTCGGGGCATATTTCCCTCGGACGACTCCTTGGTAGGCTTACGATGGTAACGTCTCCTCCCTTTGAACTTGCCCCATTGCTCGGAGGACCATGAACAACACTCACTACAGGGATCGTCGCGTGAACACACGTCCCCTGCAAGGTGTACAGAGGGCGTGTGGGTCCATGTCGACTCGAGATCTAAAGGAATTTCATTTCTTACCCCCTACCCCGGGACACACACGCTGGGGATAGGAGGGTTTAGATGATTTCTCCATTGCTAATGAAAAAAAGAAAGAATTTCCCACCAAAAAGTAGAAGTATAGCTGTCAGGCAGAGAGCGACGAAGAACAACGTCCGAGCGCTACAACGGCCGAAAGCAAATTGGAATGTTTACATCCGGGCAGGTGGTACTCCCGCCTCGCGGACAGTAGTTAACTGCCTAACCACCTTGTTTGAAATTCAACGGCCGTTTCCAGCCTATGCCTGAAAGTAATCCCTAATGTAAAGGACCGAGGGTTTGTATATTGTGTCAGAACAAAGGTGGATTAAAAGTAGTAGGGCTAGTAGCAAGAGAAAAAGATGGGAAGAGGGAAAGAAGGCATAGCAGAGCTATCTTCTAACCTAGGCTAGGGTAGAATTCTAGGCTAAGGGAAGCTTATTTCTCGGTTCTAGAGGTCACTTTCCTTTCTATCTGTCTCTAACTTGTCTTTGTCTAGTTGAGATTTAAGTACCTTCTAGTCTTGCTAACCAT
The DNA here is from genome assembly GCF_040412425.1 of Macrobrachium rosenbergii. Classification (NCBI taxonomy): domain Eukaryota; kingdom Metazoa; phylum Arthropoda; class Malacostraca; order Decapoda; family Palaemonidae; genus Macrobrachium; species Macrobrachium rosenbergii. Next base: position 42,826,921 of record NC_089765.1, on the reverse strand, counting down.
TACATTTAGCTCAAGTTTTCTCCGTACTATATTTCTGCCCCCTACATTTACTGCAAATTGTATGAGAATCATATGAAGGTTGATTACACTGGTTTGCAACTTTCACTACAATAGTGAAAATGGGTGAACTTGAATCAGACATATTAACCAGATAAGTAGAAAAAATTATCCTGAAAGCTATGTACTCAAAAAAGTGATAATACTTCACCAAAATCCAGCCATACAGCCGAAAATCAGTAAACAAAAGCTGCAGCAAACCATCGATGTTACTTGAGAGCCAGCAGAAACAAAATCACAATTTTGTAAAGTAAATTGTATTTTTCCTAACTGTACAAACCCAAGGTCCTTTACATAAAGAATTACTTTCAGTGAGGCTGGAAACGGCTGTTGAACTTTCAAACAAGGTGGTTAGGCAGTTTGTAAGCGCCTGATGCCGTCTCTTCCAAACACGTGTGTATGCGTGTGTGCGTCGTCCATCGGAGTGGACAAGACAACAAGAGCACCTCGTTTTCTTTCTCTACAGGAACGCGATTTCAACCATACAATATTTCCGTCTGTTTCTCCCTAAGCATTGTCTTAATGTATGTACAATCACCACTACTTGCATTGCCATGCAAGCATTCTAATCATGTACTCATAATGTTCCAACGAATCTTCTGTATCAAACTGTACGCGTGTTTCTGTTTGTGAAGACGCCAAATGTCTCTCCATTTCACATATATTATGCTACTGCATTGTATCCATTAATCTGTCTTGAATCTCAAGCAATTGGCCATATGTAGAATTTCCTGGCCTTTCCACTGATGTATGTTTCATCACTGTATGTTAATCATGTCTCTTGATATCGCCATCTGTTTGTCTGCCGACAGACACAGATGTCTGAACCTTTTATCTCTGTTTTACCTGTCTGTGTGTAGACGCTACATTTCCGCTCGCACATGTCAATAACATCGAAGATTCTGTACATTTATCTCAGTAAGGAACTACCAATAAACCAGTAAACACCCAGCCAGTATGTCGTTTATTCCCCAGTCCTTACAAGTTAACTACTGTCTGGGAGGCGGGAGTCCTGCCTGCCCGGATGTAAACATTCCAGTTTGCCTTTCGGCCCAGGTGTCAGATTGAGGGGTGGCATGAGGTGGGTATGAAAATGTAATGTAAAGGACCTATATTTGTATAGTTACAAAAAATACAATTTACTTTAAAAAATTGTGGTTTGTTCTGACACAATATACAAACCATTGATCCTTTACATTAGGAAGACTCACCAGTTGGAGGGAGGAATCTGAGTGAGTCTCTATGAACTGATTGGAGTTCGCTACACCTTGTGTTCCCTTCCTGGTCGATAGAGCGAGGGAGGGAAAACCTGCCTCTGACAAAGTAGTCGGGTTGTAGGAAATGCTAGATCAATTGTCAGACTTCTGGGCTTTAACACACACGTCCCCTGCAAGTGGAGCAAAGGACGTGTGGGTCCACATCAACATGTGAACGGAAGCTATTGCACTTCTTACCCCGTACCCCAGGGCTACACTCTGGGGGAAGGAGGGCTTGCGAGGTTTAGCAACATTCATTGCAAAAAGAACAAGAAAGATCCCACCTGGAAAACAGCTCAACAGCAGTCAGGGCAAGGAGTGAGAAACATGTCTGCAGTGCACAATGGCTGGAAGCAAATTGGAATGTTTACATCCGGGCAGGCGGTACTCCTGCCTCCCGGACGGTAGTTAACTGCCTAACCACCTTGTTCGAAAGTTTAACAGCTGCTTCCAGCTTCGCTGAAAGTAATTCCAAATGTAAAGGGCCAACGGTTTGTATATTGTGTCGGAACAGTCATTCTTTCTTTTTGTCATTTCATTACCCTCTACAATCAAAATAAATGACGAAGAAACTAATAGTGATAATTATGAAGATAGTAAATTTAGGAGATGATAGTCACTGATTATATTGTGCAGAATCTGAGAAAAGTTAAGTAGCTGACTTACGGTTAGGCTAACTCAGGAATGTCGGCAAAATATGTTAAGTAAAGTACACTGCTTTAAAGAAAATTACACAGTATGATGTTATAAAATGATAAAGTGAAAATATATATGTGTAATAAAATGATAAAAAGTGGTGTCAGAGCTTAGCCAAGTAGTAGGCTAAGTTGGCAACTAGGCTATTTTTATGTGGAATAAGCTTGCAAGACTGTTTACACAGGGCTTCTTTTTAGGGGTGTTTTCTATATTCCAGGATTTTCTGTGGTCCAGCAGTGGCCTGGTCCCAAGGTCCCTGGATTTAAGAGGTTGGACTATACTTCTTTTTACTTGCTCTGTGCATAAGCGGTCCTTGGATCTTGTACATGCAGATGGAGGGCGCTTGGTATCCTGAGCTACCTGAGTCTTGTCTGACAGAACAACTGCCTGTGACGAATACATCTGTGCTTCTCTTGAAACGTGCACAGGGTTGCAGTCATATGATAGCCCCATGCCCATTCTCTTGTGGCCTTTACTAGTTTGGTTTTCACTGAACATAAGGAGAGCCACAGGATGGATGACTGAATTGGATCTCTTTCCATGAACAGGTTATTCATGGCTTGGCTCAACATGTACTAGTGGTTCTGATCTTTGTACCACCGTCACATGAGTTGGCATACCTGGCCTGAACTTCTCCCAAAGCTATTGGGGTGAAATTATCACCATCCCCATACTCAGTGTGTGCTAGGTGCTGAAACACTCACTAACAGGATGTTTGCTCCACAGTTATTGCTTGTACAGCACCCACCCCCTGTAAGATTAAATCCAAAATGGCATACTTGCATGTTAGCATATACTAACATGTTAACAGTTCATAGTTCGGTTTGTACTGAGCACACAAGAGCTTTTGGGAACCCCATCATAACTAAGATTGTTATAATGTCTACCAGCTTGGCAGAACATGAGTTCAAGAGTTACAGCTACCTAAGATTGTTTTTATATACGTCTTACCAAGTAATTACATAGCTGTGAGCTTCCTACCAATGGCAGCCTAAAAATTCAAAATTCGCGGTAGCGCTAGTATAAAGGACCGCATGGCGGTCCTATGGGCACGTGTGTGTGAGTCATCCATCGGACAAAACAAAACAAAGCATCCCGCTTTCTCTCTCCCCCTCCCGTGCGTCAGCTGGAGGGGAGCGCTCAAAGGAACGTAACTTCTACCATACAATATTCCTGTCTAACCATTGTAGTCTCGATTCATGTACAATCACCACCACTTGCATTGCCATGCAAGCATTCCGATCATGTACTCATAATGTTCCACCAAATCTTCTGTATCAAACTGTATGTACATTTCTGTATGTGAAGACACCAAACGTCTCGCCATTTCACATACAGGCAGTCCCCGGTTATCGGCAGCCTCAGTTACCAGCGATTCGGTTCTATGGCACTTGTCTAGCGACGACGATAACCAGATTTTCGTCGCTTGATTGCCTCTTATCGGCGGCGCTGATCACCGGTTATCGGCGCCACTAACCAGGGATCAGTGCTATTATCGCCGATTTTCGGTTAGTGGCAACATTCGGTTGTCGTCACACCATCGGTAACAGAACCCCGCCGATAATCGGGGACTGCCTGTATATTATGCTACTGCATTGTATTCATTAATCTGTCTTGAATCTCATGCAAATGTCCATCTGTGGAACTTCCTGGCCTTTCCATTGACATATGTTTCATCATTGTACGTTTATTATGTCTCACAATCGCCATCTGTTTGTCGATCGACAAGCAAAGATGTCCGAAACATAATCTCTGTTTTGCCTTGTCTGTGTGTAGAAACTACATTGCAGCTCGCACCAGCCAATAACAACTTCGAAGATTCTGTACATTGATTCAGTAAGGAACCACCAATAAACTAGACAACACCCAGCCAGTATGTCACTCAATACCTACTTTACACTACTGACCTTGGAGTGACCCGAAGGAGCTGATGGTAGACGTCTGACCCACGATGACGACCCACGCACCAATGAACCCTTCGCCGCCTCCTCGACTCAGCCTTCTGTCGTTCCCGAGCCTTCAGTAGATGTCCGACCCTCTGAGATGACCCACCCCACCACTGGAACCCTGGACGCCTCCTCTAGGCAGCCTGCCGCCGCCCCCGAACTCATACCAGACAACCTGACTACCGAAGGATCAGCCGACGTCATCCTTCAGCCTACTGCTGTCCCCCTCGAACTGGCTACCGAAGGATCAGCCAACGTCATCCTTCAACCCGCTGCCGTCCTCCTCGAGTTCCTGCTGGCCAGCGCCGCCCTTCAGCCTGCTGCCCGCCCAAAGCCCAAGCCCTTTGCACCCATTCGAATTGTTAGCAAGACGATTTCCGCATAGGGGCCTTGCTTTGTGGGGGACAGCAGTATTGTAAGGGACCGCCATGGCACATGTGTGTGTCATCCATTAGACAAAACAAGACAAAGCATCCCGCTTTCTCTCTCTCCCTCCCGTGCGTCAGCTGGAGGGGAGTGCTGAAAGGAACGCAGCTTCTACCATACAGTATTCCTGTCTATTTCTTTTTAACCATTGTTGTCTCGATTCATGTACAATCACCACTACTTGCATTGCTATGCAAGCATTCCGACCATGAACTTATAATGTTCCACCGAATCCTCTGTATCAAACTGTATGTACGTTTCTGTTTCTGAAGACGCCAAACGTCTCGCCATTTCACATATATTATGCTACTGCATTGTATTCGTTAATCTGTCTCGAGTCTCATGCAGATGTCCATATATGAAATTTCCTAGCCTTTCCATTGATATATGTTTTATCATTGTACGTTTATTACGTCTCTCACAATTGCCATCTGTTTATCAGTTGACAAGCACAGATGTCCGAAACATAATCTCTGTTTTGCCTTGTCTGTGTGTAGAAACTACATTGCAGCTTGCACCAGCCAATAACAACTTTGAAGATTCTGTACACTATTGTTTTGGTGTAGGTACATGCCCTGCCCACTATCTGGGACCGAGAGGAACAACTTAGCAGAGAGCTTCAATTCGTTTTCTGCCGGCTCCCGACTAACATCGGTGGTTTTTCCTGCAGTCTACTTTATTGTTTTTGGAAGTTTTTCAAGTTTCTTGGTGAAGTAATCTTTTTTCGTTGTAGCCATCAAGCTTTAATAATTGTGTTAGCTTCAGTCAGATTTAATTATAGCGAGTTTTCAAGATGTCTGATTCTGGCTCTTCAAGCACTAGATTTTGCTCTGAGGGTTGTAGGACTAGACTAAGTCTTGTTATGATTCTTGCACGAAGTCTGTTAAGCGTAGGGAGCATGATTACAATAAGGATAATACTTACGCGAGGCTGGGTTCCATACCCCCTCGCACAAGGCGAATTTTCGCCTAAGTTAGGCACAGTCTCTAAAAATGCTAATAAATGCTTTTTTTTTAGAGTTTAAACATTAAATATGACCCTAATCATGCTCCCAAAGTATTAAGCTAACTTTTAAATGAAATTAAAGTTACTGTAATTTCATTTAAAAGTTAGCTTAATACATTACCCTTAAAAAAAGAAATAAATGGTTGACATAAAAGTAGTGTGCTGGAAGAGAATTTCTGTCTCTCTCCCCTTCCGACCGATCTATTTTCAGAAGTCTTCTCAACCTCTTTATAATAACTTCTTTATTCTGCGTATCTTTCTCTTTATTCCGAAATTCTTTTTCATGAACAAACAGTGTTTTTTATTTGGACTAATACAATTCTTACTTACTGTATTATGTCTCTATGTATTTGCCACACTAGCATGTTTACAGTTCGTAGATGGTACAGGTAAATTTAGATCAATTTAAACTAACAACTGTACAGGTAAAGACACAGAAATAATAAGTTGTAAAAATGTGTGAGCGCTAACTACGAACAAGAGAAAGAGAGGGAGAGAGAGAAGGGTTGTCCTTACTTAAGAGAGTTAAATTATTTATCAGTTATTAAGGAAACAGAGAGAATAACACGAGAGAGAGAAAGAGAGTTGTCCTTATTTGAAATATCAATTTTAAACATCTAACTTACCTGGTAGTTATATATATAGCTTAAGTCCCTGACGTCACGGCAGAATTTCAAAAACTCGCGGCAATCGCCGATCGGTAGTCAGGTGAACCACCTGTGCGCCCTCTACCCAGGTACCTGGAACCATTCCAACTATTCCTCAGATCTTCCCTGCCGCTGTGTTGGTAACATCGATGGAATTTCGCTCATAGCCTGTGTTTTTTCGCAACTTATTTTGGTGAAGTACACTTTGGCTTAAACGCTTGTTCGCTTTTGGATTTTCTTATAACATATCTGACTTCATCGAGTGTGAAAATGTGTGTGTGGGGATACAAGCGGCTTGCTAAAGTCTCCTTGGATCCCCACTTAGTATGTCTGAAGAACGGAATGAAAGACCGGCTCAGAAGAGCCAAGAGTACTGTTTCTCACTCTTCTTGATATAACCAGGGAATAGTTAATTCTTTTCCCCTTGATAACTATCCTATTGATCCTTCTCCGTAGTGGTAGTCTCTGAACCCCTACTGAAACAGGTAAGGACCCAATACTTAATGATTTGTTGGCTGCCATTCAGACCCTGGCCCAACAGGTAAAATCCCTCTCAGAAGACAGGGATAATATGTGATCGATAATAAGAGATCTAAAAATACAAGTGTTAATATGTTGTTAGTGCAAGTGCAGTGGAGGGTGCGACCGCTCGGTCCTGTTGTGCTCCTAGTCCTAGACCTCTTCCAAGCTCACCAACCCTGTGAGAAGGAAAGTCGACAGACGAAGGGAGGCAAGAGGCTTTAGCTACCGAGCAGTCGTCCCCTCGAGCGTACCTGTTGACGTTTCCCAGGATGCTCACCCTCGCCATAGGAAAGACGAGGTTAAAGTGTTTTTTTCGTCCATTGGTTGCTGTACGTCAACCGGAGGAAGCTTTTGACCGATGTCGCACAGGCGGCCAGTTCTCAAGTAACCTCTAGGTTTGACGGGACAGCGAAAGTTAGAAGTATGGACGCCAGGACGTCGAGCGTCGAGAAGCTGGACGCCAGGACGTCGAGCGTTGAGAAGCTGGACGCCAGGATGTCAGACGTAGAGAAGCTGGACGCCAGGACGTCAAGTGTCGAGAAGTTAGACACCAGGACGTCAGGCGTCATGAAGCTGGACGCCAAGACATTAAGCTTCAAGAAAATGGACGCCAACACGCCAGGCGTCAAGAGACTGGACGCCAGGACGCCAGGCGTCAAGATGATATTTTGAAAGACGTCGCTACTTCCGTCTTCGGAAAATCGGAAGAAGAGAATGATAATATCTCGCATTCTCCTGTGAATCCTATTGTAGAGATTTCTGACGAAGACAATATAAAAGGCCATCAGCTTTTATCAGACTTGAAAAGGCTTATGAAGCTATTTTCGGAAATTTTTCCCAGAGAAATTTATCCTGACTGCTCCTCGTTCCCCGACATTCTTCAGAATTTACTCTTGTGAAGGCGTCTAAGAGGGCAGCATTTACGAAGAATGGATACTCTACATTCAATATAAAGGCCATCAACTGTCGAAGGAGAAACAATGAAAGACAGCCTTTGTTTTTCCTCCAACCAAACTAGCTCAAGGTCTAGTGTTTAGTATCAAACTGGAGAATCGTTCGGCCTCGAAATACCTGCCCCTTCCCAGGAACCTTCTCGAATCTTGTTGACTCTTCTCGTCGAGTGGCCATGGGGAAAACGAAGTTGTTGGTCGATATCAGAATTGGACCACCCCCTCAAAAGAATTTGGAGATTTAGGAAGGAAGATGGAATTATTCAACACGACTGACACCGAAGAACTCATATATCTGATGTCGTGTATGGATAAAGGACTCGGAGATAGTTCCAACGAATCAACTGCACCTTTCTCAGCGGGACTCCTGAAGAAAAGGGCCCATCTTTGCTCTTTCCTGGCTAATGGGGTCACGTTCAATCAAAATCAGAATTGATTTATACCTCTTTTTTCCTCTCACCCCTTCTCTCAAGGTTTGGTATAGAGGCCTTTTCATCTTTGGCCCAGAAAACCACGTAAGATTTAATATCTAAAACAGCAAGAAAAGTCCTACCTACGACTTTCATCGCTAAAAAGAGTAAGGCTGAGGTTCCTGTGTTTCAGGTATCTCAGCTCTTTCGTGGTCGGCCCTCCGATAGAGGTTCCTCTAGGGCGGGTAGATGAATGACAACGAGAAGAGGCTCTACACAGGGAAGAAGGAGGACCTGCCTTTCTTCTCCTGCAGACTGCGGTAGGAGCCAGACTGTCCAGCCTGAGTAGGCCCCCTCTAGTAACAAGACAATTCGACCTTTCTGCCAAATGCAACGACAGAACCAAGGCAAAGGTTCTACAGCAACAAGTGTCTATGATGTTGCAAAAGGAGACCAGACAGAGAGTTCAGGATCCGAATTCCCCAGGATTCTACATTCGGTTATTCCTGATCCCCAAATGCTTGGGGGGTTAGAGACCGGTGCTAGACGGGATTGCACTCAACTTTTTTGTGCAATAAACAAAGGTCGCTATGGAAACGACAAAATCGGTTCTAGCAGCGGTCAGACAGCATGACTGGATGGCCTCACTGGACCTCCAGGATGCATATTTTCACGTCCCCATGCACCCGATCTCCAAGAATTTTCTGAAGTTCGTCCACGGGAAAGGTTTTCTAGTTTCGGTCTCTCTCTTTCGGCCTAAACAGACAAGGTTGACGTCTGGCTCTGGAGCCGAGACCTCTCAAGAGCAAGTTACCCAATATTGAGGGACGTCATGATAAGCAGCCCGGAGCTCTTCCCTTCCAGCCCCAAGGGTAGCTCTCCTACTAAGAACAAACGTAGACAGTTCTATTCAGTCAGGATACCGGGCTGCAAGAGCATGGCGGACACTGTGCTGCCTTCCGTACATCCTCCTCTTCCTCCTTCGGATTGGTACTCGTCTGCGGAACCCCTCCACGGTCCATTATTGACGATGAGGAGGAAATAATTGCCGTAGTTGAGGCTTCCCCAGCCTGTCCCCAACAGCAGGAAGCCCCGCATATAGCTTTACTATAAAATATGCAGCAGACTTTGTCTTCCCGGCTGCAAGCGTGACAACCAGGCAAAGAGAAGAAGGATAATAGACGTCCAACTAAAGCTTCTAGACGTCTAGAAGTTTAAGACGCTGAACGTAGTGAATGAAACTCTAGACGCTGGATGCAGTGGCGTCAAGCATCTAGGAGTGAAACACCATGATGACAAGCGTCAATGAACCCAAGACGCGTCAAGCGTCAAGGCATTGGGCATCAGGGCGTCAGGCTTCAAGATATTGGAAGCCAAGATGTGGAGTTAGCTCAGGACGCAAGATGCACTGGCATCAAGCGCCTAACAAAGAATTAGGTCTACTGATAAACAGATAGAAATCTCAGCCGATCCCATCCCAAGAGGTTCTATGCCTTAGGATGAAGATTCAGAGTCAGGATTTTCGGGCTTTTCCGTGTATTGCAAAGACAGGACAAGCCTCAAGAAAATTTCAGAACTTTATAAAGAGACAGTCATGCTTGGCAAAGGAATGGATGAGTCTGCTGGGAACCCTTTCCTCGCTGGAATGGTTTGTCTCCTTTGAGAGGTTAATTTTATGCCCGTTACAGTTTCATCTAAATCGGAACTGGGACATGGAAATAGAACTGGAGACCAAGTGCATCCCCATTTCGGAACCAATAAGACCGTATTTGTAGTGGTGGAACGTCCCCGTCAAGCTCCAGGAGGTCCCTTCTCTATATTAGAGGAACCCAGACCTAGTGTTGTTATCCGCCTTTTGCGTCGGACTCAGTATGGGGAGCAACACGAGGGAAATAAAAAGTCTCGGGCTCCTGGACCAGAGAGCAGGAGAAGTTAAACATCAATTAGAAGGAACTAACTGCAATCCTTCTAGCTCTCAGGGAGTTCGAACACAGTGGGGAACAAAGAGGTGCAGGTCAACACCGACAACACGGCAGCGTTGGCCTACATCAGCAAACAAGGGGCACTCACTCCAGGTCTCTATACGAGACAATAAGAGAATCTCTTCTTTGGGCAAAGGAGGAGAATGTAAAACTAGTAACCCACTTTATCCAAGGGGAGAAAAAAATGTGAGGGCGGACATTCTGAGAAGGAAATAAAGTCCTCTCAAAAGAATGAACGCTACATCAGGACTTTGGGGACGTCCTTGCATAAATCTCTTCGCCACAGCGCAAACGAAGAGGTTGGACACTTACTGCTCTCCAGTACCAGATCCCGGGGCTATATACATAGACGCGTTCCTGGTGGACTGGTCCAACTTGGACGTGTATGCATTTCCCTATTTCAAGATAATACACAGGGTACTGAAAAAATTTGTGTCACATGAGAGGACCGGAATGACCCTTGTGGCCCCTTACTAAACGACAAGAGATTGGTTCCAGAAGTACTGGATTGGATGGTGGACATCCCGAGTAGCCTACCTCAGAGAGTAGATCTACTCAAACAACCCCACTTGGAAAGATATTACCAAAACCTACAAGCGCTACTAGTAACTGCTTCCGGACTATCGGAAAACTCACAAGAGCCAGAAGTTTTTCGAAGGAGGCAGCTGGCGCTATCGCAAATCAAGGAAGTTATCCACCATTAAGGTATACCAATCCAAGTGGGAGGTATTTAGAGGATGGTGCAAGGACAACCATGTGTCCTCTTCCAATATTTCTGTAACCCAAATTTGTATATAGAGAACTCACCAGCATGTAACCTAGACGTGGTCCTGAGGTTCCTCATGGGGAGTAGGTTCGATCCCTTGCAGAGGACATCTTTAAAGGACCTCACCATGAAAACTCTTTTCTTGGTCAGTTTGGCCGCAGCGAAAAGAGTTAGTGAGATACATGCTCTCAGCAAGAATATAGATTTTATACAAGGCAAGGCAATCTGCTCACTGCAACTAGGCTTCCTTGCAAAAAATGAATACTCGTCACAACCCTAGCCCAGAACGTTCGAGATTCCGAACCTAACGGACATAACAGGGGAGGAGAGAGAGAGAGTCCTATTCCCGGTAAGGGCTCTAAGGCTCTACCTGGATAGGACAAAGGACTTAAGAAGGAATTCAGAAGGGCTTTGGTGCTCAGTCAAAAAGCTCTCTGTATAGATGTCGAAGAATGCTCTGTTTTATTTTATCAGAAAGTTGATAAAAGAAGCACATATGGAATGTAGAGAGATAGACTACAAGATTCTGAAAGTAAAGACGCACGAGGTCAGGGCAGTAGCAACCTCTGTAGCTCTTAAACAGAACAGGTCCCTGCAGAGTATCTTGGACACGACCTTCTGGAGAAGCAAGTTAGTATTTGCCTCTCACTATCTAAAACAAGTCAAGACATTATGTGCGAAGATTGCTATACGCTGTGCCCGTTTATAGCATCTAATTCAGTAATGGGAGAGGGAATACCCTACAATCCCATAAACCAATACCCTTTTTTTCTTACCTTGGAATTGAGAATTTTTATGGTTGTTTGTGAAGACTGGACGCAGTCTTCCGCAATCATTGGGATGAAAGTTCCTTGGTAGAGCCCGGAACAAGGGTATTGAGAGGAGGTCTAGTCACATAGAGGTTATACACCGGTTGACAGCCCTAGAGATTTTCAGCCCCTGGGTGGATCGCTGGATCTCTTAAGGAATGCAGACATAATGAGAGGGAGTTCATTGAAGTCAGCTTCCTTAATCCAATCCCATAAAATAATACCCTTTGTTCTTGCCTTGGAATGATTGAAATTTGATGGTTGTTTGTGAAGATTGAACGCAGTCTTCCACAATCATTGATTTTAGTCAGATGATCATTTTGTTCCTTGGTGACGCCCGGAACAAGGGTATTATAGGTTGTCTGTCACATAGAGGTTGGTACACCGGTTGGCAGCTCCTAGAGGTCTTCAGCCCCCTGAGTGGATCGCTGGACCTCTTAAGGAATACAGACATAATGAGGCGGAGTTCATTGAACTCAGCTTCCTTAATCCAATTCCATAAAACAATACCCTTTGTTCTTACCTTGGAATGGTTGAAATTTTATGGTTGTTTGTGAAGATTGAATGCAGTCTTCCACAATCATCAATTTTAGTCAAATGATCATTTTGTTCCTTGGTGGTGCCCGGAACAAGGGTATTATAGGTTGTCTGTCACATAGAGGTTGGTACACGGTTGGCAGCTCCTAGAGGTCTTCAGCCCCTGAGTGGATCGCTGGACCTCGTAAGGAAAGCAGACAAAATGAGGGGAGTTCATTGACGTCAGCTTCCTTAATCCAGGTAAGGACCTTAAGTTGGTTTATTAACCCTTAAGCAAATTCCAACGATGTTGGCTGTCTCTGACCCTCCACCAAAGGTGTCAATCAGCTATATATATAACTACCAGGTAAGTTAGATGTTTAAAAATGATATTTTCATAATAAAATAAATTTTTGAACATACTTACCTGGTAGTTATATATAATTAAATTCCCACCCTCCTCCCCTCTAGAGACTAGGGGCATGGAAGATCTGAGGAATAGTTGGAATGGTTCCAGGTACCTGGGTAGAGGGCGCACAGGTGGTTCACCTGACTACCGATCGGCGATTGCCGCGAGTTTTTGAAATTCTGCCGTGACGTCAGGGACTTAAGCTATATATATAACTACCAGGTAAGTATGTTCAAAAATTTCTTTTATTATGAAAATATCATGTTAAATTATTTATTAATTATTATGGAGACAGAAAGAGAAGTTATTCTTATGTTAGATATCAAAAGATGAAAATTCATGATTTATGAAGGAAAAAGAAAGAAGAGAGAGAGAGAGAGAGAGAGAGAGAGATAGTACCAGAAATCCTTTGACATGCTGTGGGCAACGATTGACTTTGACAGCTTTGCCCTCGCCCCTCTCTTCAAAGATTTCACGAAAGATCAGCGAATGATATTTGTTTAAAATATCACATAATTTACTATAGAAATGTATGAATTTTGTCATTACAGCTGTATTATTATTATTATTATTTCAAATCTTCTTCACAATCCCGTGAATATGTTTATAAAATACAAAATCCACATTTATGTAAAGTACTGTATTTACAAATAATAAAATGAATTCCAGGAGCTTTCGAGAGCCTGCTCAGCTCCCTTCTTCATGTAAATACAGTACTTTACATAAATGTGGATTTTGTATTTTACTATTATTATTATTATTATTATTATTATTATTATTATTATTATTATGATTATTATTATTATTTATTATGTAATCTTATTAATATTTGAAAAATAGTACTGTACTTATTATTAGGTAAATCATTTATTTATCATACAAAACAAATAAACATATACATGTAACCATAAAAATTCTCTCATCTCTTACTGAGATGAGAAATTTTTTCTAGTTACTTGTATATGTTTATTTGTTTTGTTGATAAATGATTTACCTAATAATAAGTGCAGTACTAAATTTCAAATATTAATGAGATTACATAATAATAATAATAATAATATAATAATAATAATAATAATAATAATAATAATAATAATAATAATAATAATAATAATAATAATAAACCTGTAATTACAAAATTTATACATTTCTAGAGTAAATTATGTGGTATTTTAAACAAACAAATATCATTTCCCGATCTTTCATGAAACCTTTGAAGAGAGGGGCGAGGGCAAAGCTGTCAAATATGTCAATCGTTGCTCAGTGTGTCAAAGGATCTCTCTCTCTCTCTCTCTCTCTCTCTCTCTCTTTTTTCCTTCATAAATCATGAATTTCATCTTTGATATCTAAGAGTAACTCTCTCTCTCTCTCTCTCTCTCTCTCTCTCTCTCTCTCTCTCTCTCTCTCTCTCTCTCTCTCTTTCATGTTATTCTCTCTGTCTTCATAATAGTTCATAAATAATTTAACTTGATATTTTAAGTAAGAACAACCCTTTTCTCTCTCTCTCTCTCTCTCTCTCTCTCTCTCTCTCTCTCTCTCTCTCTCTGTCTCCATAATAATTGATAAATAATTTCGCTCTTTTAAGTAAGGACAACCCTTATCTCTCTCACTCTCTCCTCTCTCGAGGATTTGCAAATGTCGTGTGTCTGTGAAAAAATCCCATATGACAGTTAGTTAGGTTCCAGTGAAAAGTTTGCATTTCTGTTAAGTCGCACAACTCAAGTCGTATAAGATCGAGGTATTACTGTACTTGCATTGAATGTCACAATTGGGACAATAAAAAAATGAAAGGTCTTGTGGTCCCATCTGGACAATTTATTGTAGATAAGGATAGGAAAAGGAAGGTGGCTGCTAGAGCCGAGAATAGGGCTAGTGTAGGGCCTCTTCTTGTGACAGAAATTGTAGAGGATAGTGCTGTTTCCTCCTCAAATTCCTGTTTCTTCCCCTAGCTTTAACCCTCCTACTTCTATTCCACATACTCCTGTTTCAGGTTCCCTTGCTGCCAGTCTCGAATCTAGGTTCGACTAGAAGTTTGAGTTTTTGACTAACACAGTGATGGAGTTGGGGTCCTCCTTTAAGGGCTCTATTGAAAAGTGCAATGTGAAAAGTGTTATTGCAGTGCAGATTGAGTGTTGAGGAGATGGCTGCCTGTCCCACTGGTGCTCCTAGATGAAGGTCCCTGTCCCACTCCCCAGCACCGTGAAGAAGACAAACTGTAGGTCCAAGGGAGGCCACTGGGGTTTGCCCCCTCAAGAGGCATCCACTGGTGTGGACAGCTCCCCTCCGTCAACCAAGAGATCCAAGGAGGCCAGTCGTAGCCCTTAGCCCTCTTGCAATTTGGCTGTTCAGCCTTCTATATCTTCAACCTGTCCCTTATGGCCTGCTTGGGACAGTCCAGAGTTAATCTTGTATTTGGATCGCCCCCTTTTGGCTCCCAAGTGCCAGGAAAAATTGCTCAGGAACCCATCATCTTCAGCCAAGCTCCGTCTTGCTCCTGAGCTCCCTTATCTCCTGGACATTTGACACTTGCTCCCACGCACCAAGCTCCTGTTACCGACCGCGTGCCGCCAACTCCTGGGCACCATTGTGTGCTGGTACGGCGCCAGCCTCTCCGCCCCCTAAGTCGCACTCATCGGCACGGGAAGACCCTTCACTTGCCCCTATTCAGCGTCAGTTGAACGATCTTATGAGTTTTTTTGAAGAAAACTTCAACGGTCTCTAAGTCTCAGGATACACCATTGTCCCCTGTTTCTTCCAACAAGGAGGATGCTGGGCAGGACTCCACTCCTGTTGCCCCAGTTTCCCCTGCTTCAACTTTCCTCATGAGGAAACTCCCGGCGGACCATGCTGTCCTGAAGTTGGTTCTTTCTTCCTCTGCTAAGAAGGTGCTCTGAGAAGTGGAAATTTGGTTGGCCTCTAAGAGAGAACAGCGCAAAGCCACCTTTGCTTTTGCCCCGTGTAGGCTAAGAATGAGGACCCTTCTAATCTGTTCGTTCACCATTAAAAATTTAATGGACATCCTCAGGCCAGAAGAAGAGGAGTGGCTTTTCTGCCCTGTAAGAGCCCTTAGGTACAGGCGGTCCCCGGTTTACGACGGGGGTTCCGTTCTTGCGCCGCGTCGTAACCCGAAAATCGTCGTAAGCCGGAAAATCGTCGAAAATCGTCAAAAATCATAAGAAAACCTTACTTTTAATGCTCTGGGTGCATTGAAAACGACGTAAACTGCATTATTATTGAGTTTTACATAAAAAAAAACCTTCAAATTATGATTATTCTGCCGTTTTGGGGCCATATTTCTTCCGTCGGATCGGCGTACGACGCGTCGTAAGCCGGGAAATAATTTCTGATGAATATATTTGAAAAGCGTCGTAACCTCGGAACGTCGTAAGCCGGAACCGTCGTAAACCGGGGACTGCCTGTATTACCTTCTTAGGACAGAGAAGATCAGGGGGCTGTCAAACAACCTCTGGTGCTCTGTGATGAACCCTTCTCGTCCTCTCTCAAAGAATGCTCTTTTCTTCTTTTTTAGAAGCTTGATTTCTGAATCTCATTCCCAGATTAAATAAGACGTCTTGCCGATCTTTAAAGTGAAAGCCCACGAGGTCAGGGCCATTGCTACCTCCTTGGCATTCAGACAATATGTCCCTGTCGAGTATTCTCTAATCTACCTTTTGGAGTTGCAAGTCAGTCTCTGCCGTTCACTACGTCAAGGACATGGAAGCAACTTTTGAGAAGTGCAATACTTTAGGACCTTTATCCGTGGCTGGCATAGTGTTGGGAGAGGAAGCATAAGGGGCCTTCTGTCTCTCTACTATTCCTCGCCTTGACATAAAGTGTTGAGTTTATGGGAAGCCTGGGGGTACCTAGTACCTGGAGTGCCCACCAGTTTTTAGTGGTTTGGGTAGTGGTCTTTTTTATTACGGTGTAGGTGACAGCGTTGCTGGTTTATTCTGGTCTTCGCCCAGGGCAAGGGCATCTCTTTTTTAACTTTGCTAGCCACAGGTGTACTTCCCTCGCTGCAAAGTTCCCACTTGGGGCAACTCTGGGCTATACAGCCACGCCCACTACAGGTCAAGAGGAGCGTCAGCCAGAGGCAATAATTATCTGCAGTTACTCCCTTGTTAGGTAAAGAAACAACAAGCATTGTCTCAATGCTAGCAACTGTTCTATGTCAGAGTCATTACCTTGATTAATGTTTTAGTGTAGAATATGTCCATGGATACCACCTCCTTTCAATGTAGAGTCATCTATGTAATTGGTAAGTACATAAAAATGACATTTTTATGATAAAATAAAGTTTTATATATACTTGCCAAGTAATTACATAATCGGAGCCCTCCCTCCTCCCCTCGCGTGGACATAAGGGCAAAAACGAATTGAAGCCCTCTGCTAAGTTATTCCTCTTGGTCCCTGATAGTGGGCAGTGTACGTACCTACACCAAAACATATTTTGCGCTACTGCGAACTTTGAATTTTTAGGATACTGTAGGTAGGAAGCTCATAGCTATGTAATCACTTGGTAAATATATATAACTCTTTATTTTATCATAAAATGTCATTTTTCATTGATTAGCACCACTTGTTCATGTCCACAGTCTAAGAGAGCTCACCAGGGCTGTTGGTGTGGCAGCTTCTCTGTAGATGAAGTATTCAACTCTTACTTTAGGGAATCTGTTTAAACTGGGGGGTATCCTCCTTTTAGAACCCTTCAGCAGAGCTGGAAGAAAGACTGTTTGGCTGTGTGTGAGCTTAATGTTCTCATTTAAGTAATCACAGCCTTTTTGTTGAACCCTTCTTTCAATGGAGCGTTCTCTAGGGTTCAATGAGGAGGCGAGACAGTTGCTCCAACTGCTGTTGTTGCTGCTTGCTTATGGTGCCTTGTATCATGTTAACAGTCTTCTGCAGATCAGATGGTTCCCTGCTATCAGCATTCAAGCAAGTTACTTTACTTTCTCCTGTGAGAGATGCCCAGCAACATCAATGAGAAGAGACAACGCACCTAGCCTATACCCTTTCCAAAATGTATAGATCTCTCTGGCGTGGTTGTCTGGGTCTTCGCAGGTAAGGCATATATGCCAAATGTATAACAACAACAGCGAGATAAAATCATTTCTCCCATTGCAGATATCAAATAAAACCTTTTTCGTTACGCAGAATTCCAAGTCTATTACTTAGGTTCACGATTGATAATGTTTTTTTAAGCAATTACAAGAAACGGAATCAGAGTTTCTATCAATATGGCATCTCATTTTGGTGGTGTTGCCAGTACCTCACACGGATCCACGTGCGTTTAAATCCACGGGTAAAGCAGCTTAGATTTTCTCTAGGAGCACTTTGGTGGTCACGGTCATCATGGTATTATTATGTCTGGAGGCATTTCTCGTTTCTACATATACCTTGATTTCTTAACATCGTAGGTAAAGAATAAATTGGTAAGCAAGGAAATATGAAATAAAGCATAACAGTAAGTTTGGCAAGAGAAAATAAACATTCGTATACAGACAGATCTCTGTCTCTCTCTCTCTTTAAGAAGGTTGATGGGCGCAAATTTCTCTTGGAAAGGCAAGATGTAACTGTAGCTCGGTCAAGATTTTTGAGAGAGATGAAGCGTCGCAAGGAGTCAGGGCAGAAATTCGTGTATCTCGACGAAACTTGGGTCAATCAAAATTACACTGGGCTCAAGTGAAGTCTTATATGGCGAAAAAGAATACGTTCAAACTGGCAGACCTTAAAATTTTAGTGCAGGAAGCATCGAACAATGTCACGGCGGAAAACTGGAAGAATGCAGCGAGCACGTAGAGAAAATTCAAAAAGAGGATGCCCGGCAAGATGTGGCTGTAGACAAGTTGGTTGACAGTTTTGTCATCAACATAGCTGATAGCTCTGATGACTAGTTTTCTGAATAAATTATATATAAAAAAGAGAGGATTAGGCCTACAGGGGAAACCTCTCTCGAAAAACAAAACGCACCTTGACTTTTACCTCAGTGGTGGTGTGGAAAAAAGTTTGATTGAAAAAGTAGTCTTTTAAACCTTAAGATGATCGTTACTCCTCGTTATAGATAATATATAGGCAACAAAGAAGTTTATTTTAATTCGTATTTCGAAAAATGAACAAGAAATATATCACCTATTTCTATAGCATTAATTAAATACTTTTAAGAATCTAATTGTGTAATAATGATAAATGTACATCTATATACAAGTACTGACAAAATAGATAAGGTGATCATATGTAAAAAAAAAAAAAAAAAGCCGTAAGATTTAGAAAAGAGAGAGAGAGAGCAGGGCGGAGTAGGAAGGAGATTAAAGTACCTGGAAATCAAAAGCCCCAAAAATCTTATAAGTATAGCCTCAGGGTTTGTCTCGAAGACATTTAAAGGTCTGTCACACACGTGTCAGTAGCCTGTTTTCTTAAAACTGGCAACAGGGCAGATCTTTAAAAGCCTCGCCAGAGAGATCTATTCGTCGTGGCAAGAGTATAGACCAGTACACCTGCTTGTTGGGGGGGGGGGGCGCTGGTGTAGAAGTAGTTTAAGAAGACCTTTCAGTGAGACCCCTCCCCAGGCTATAGAAGGCTTGGACACCTTTAGGTGTTTTGTCCACCATAGGGTCTCGTTAATGCACTTAATACCACATGCTGACCTCTTCTCTCTTGGACAAGAGCACTGCTCCCAGCTCTTCCACCTGGGTTTTGCCTGAAACACACCCTGTTGCACCAATGCTACCCTCATTTTTGGTGCAATCATGGTCCCTGGACTTGATACACAAAAACAGTTTGCAAGCAACACACAGGTGCCAGCACAATCTACTTGC
Organism: Macrobrachium rosenbergii; assembly: GCF_040412425.1. NCBI lineage: Eukaryota > Metazoa > Arthropoda > Malacostraca > Decapoda > Palaemonidae > Macrobrachium > Macrobrachium rosenbergii. The sequence goes on along the minus strand of NC_089765.1, from coordinate 42,807,709 downwards.
CAGTGATCTTCCTGCTCCCTAGCCAGATTCTAGCGTCCTCAGAGGCAGCTCCAGAACTGAGGCCATCTCCTAACATTTTGTCAATATCTGGAGATCATGATAAACTGGGAGGTCTCACACCCAAGCATCAAGAAGAGGATAAATATGGTAGCAGTGAGAACCTTCCCATCATACTCATGTGTCAGCAATCTTGGGAGGTGATAGCACAGTTCCTGTTGCAAAATATGGTAGCAGTGAGAACCTTCCCATCATACTCATGTGTCAGCAATCTTGGGAGGTGATAGCACAGTTCCTGTTGCAACAGGAACAACATCTCAGATTTGTCTCCCCAACAGATGCTCATGCCTCATTGGCACTTTCACCAATGCTCGCTTCAGTGGCAATTGAAACAACATTGACTTCAAGCAACCCTCCCTCTTGCCTCATGCCTATTAGCCAAGAAGTGAGGGAGGACCTTGCTTGACAGCTGTAGAACAAAGCCTTTTAGTTGGAGTTCCCATGAACTCTTCACCTCTCAAGACATTTCTGTTATCTGTGGCATCGAAGGAGGGTAGGAGATGCTCCAGGGATGTCTTGCTACCTCGGATGAGTGGACAAAGGATAATTTCATAGGAACATCAGTATCTTGGAAATGCTTGCAACCATGAGGGCTTATTTCCACAAGCAGAGAGGGTTGGCTAAACAGGAAACTCTTGTGTTCTGCACTCCTGTTCAAAACCCATGAACTGGTTTGGGGAAAGTCTTCCAGCATCCCTTGGACAATATGGATATCCATGCCTTTCTGCTATTCTGTCTGATTTGCCGATTTATCAGCAGTGTTGATCATTCAGTCTCCCAACAATCAGGTAGCTATATTGTTTTGACTAAGAATTGATGGCAGTGCCAGTTATTTGGGGTTTCAGTGATTTACATAGGTAAGAAAATTGCAAATTTTTGTATTGATGAACAAGCTAGCTTTTATTTTGAAGGACAAGGTAAAGGAACATATTTTGTGAATGTAATGGAAAGTTGTTCAGTGTTAATTTCAAAGATTACTTCAGGACAGCATTCATGCACAGTGGCAATGTTTTAGATTATTTCTACCTTGTATGAAATTGAATATGGTTAGGTTCAGGTTAATTTCAAAACAGATGCCTTAGAAAGTTTGGACCAGGATGGCATTAGTTTGTGGACCAGAGATAAGGTGAAAGAGACTGTTACTGTAGGTGAAGAAATTACTGAGGAGCTAAGAGAAAACATTTTTGATATGTTGATTGAATGGAGTAAATTTTTGAGCACAGGAAATCATGATGTTGGTTAGACTAACATAGAATAGACTTGTAAGACTATACACCAATTTACCAGAACCCTAGAAGAGATTCAGAGCCATTCTCAAATGAAGTGGCCATACAGATTAAAGAATTAGATAGAACAGAGTAGCCCACCTTGGAGTTCACTGATGGTACCCATTAGAAAGCCTGACGGTAGTATTAGGCTGTGCATTGACTACTGAAAATTAATCAAAGTAACCACTACTGATCAATTTCCAATGTCAGATTTGTGACTCTGTTTATAATTTGCAAGGAATAAACCATGTGACCTTACTGGATTAAGTTAGAGGGTAGTACCAAATTCCACCACTTTCCAGTGGTAAATGCAGTGCATCTTTAGGGAGTTTCCAAGAAGCCAGGTCATTATATCAATATCAGTGTTGAAACTTAGACAAGAGAGATTGTACTTTTCCACAAGTTGTGGTATAGTTTTATGTATTCTTTCTAAGTTTACGTAAAGTGGAAATGCGTATTGTGTAGAAGAAATATTATGTTTTGTTGTGTTTGTATTTAGTTATGAAAAGCATTGTGTTTGGCTGTTTCGTGTATTTAACTGTAAGCGTACAGTCATACCCCGAACTTACGCGAGGTTAGGTTCCAGAACCCCTCGCGCAAGGCGAATTTTGACGTAAGTTTGGCACGGCCTCTAAAAATGCTAATAAATGCTTATTTCTAATTTAAACATCACCGTATTTGATGGCTTATAAGACGCATGTCTGCATAGGACGCACCCCAATTTCAGCAGGACATTGAGGGAAAAAAATTAAGGCTTCCTAGCCTATGCTCATATGATTTTGGTAAGTAAAAACTGTAGTATTAGGTTATCATATGCATATTGTTTCTTACCAACAGAATCAACAAAAACATTAATAAAGAAGTTATTTACCATATTTATATTTATCAAAATATGTATTATACAATCAGCCATATACTACGATCGAATGTTTCGTCTTCTGCTGAAAACTACCTCATAGGTTTACCAATAGATTGCAACACATTCATTTGTAAACATTGTTTCTTACCGGCAGAATCAACAAAAACATTAATAAAGATGTTACCTACGGTAATATATGTTATATATATCCATTATATATTATAAAAGTATGCAATCAAGGGGTAAAATCCAATAAATAAAAATGTTTCCTATGTAACAGCTCGAGTCTCGTGAGCAACCGAACAAAGCCATGTTATTATTCTTAAAAGAGAATGCTAGCACGAGTTACGAAGTATCAACTCAACGAAGCCTTGTTATTATGCCTAAAGAGAATGGTAGCAGGAATTGTCAACCACCAATTGATCGAAGCCATGTTGTTATATGTAAAGAGAATGTTAGCAGGAATTGCCAACTACCAACTGAACAAAGCCTTGTTATCCGTAAAGCTTTCGAGATAATCACCAATAGGTGGCAGCACACGTACTGTAAGTCTGTAAATGTGGAATGCGGCGATGCGCTGTAGACGACGATAATGATATTAACACATTTTAATGAAAATATCGATAATAACAACGTAGATATTGATTATAATACTAGCAGTAGTAATTGCGGTGATGGTAAGTGTGATAATGATAAATAATTATAATAAACTTTGTTTTTTAATAGGTTATTTGGATAACACCGAATGTTAGGCTAGGTTCCAACATCTACGTGACGTTTCATGTATAATTTCGGCCAAAATTCTTAAATTTTGAGCCTACATTATGTACATAGGACGCAGGGGGATTTTTTAGGCCATTTTTTTTTTTTTTTTTGTTAAAAAAGTGCGTCTTATACGCCGTCAAATACGGTAAATATGACCCTAACCATGCTCCCAAATTATTAAGCTTAATTTTAAATTAAATTAAAGTTACTGTAATTTCATTTAAAAGTTAGCTTGATACATTATCCTTAAAGAAAGAAGTAAATGGTTGATGTAAAATTATAGGAGTGTGTGAAGATTAGTGTACTATTTCTCTCTCTCCCCATTCCACCGATCTATTTTTGGAAGTCTTCTCAACCTCGTTTTTAAAAACTTCTTTGTTCTGAAATGCTCTATGTCTTATGTTTTAAAACGGTGCATTTACATTTTGTAGGCGGTACAGGTAAAATTAGATCAACTTAAAATTATCTACTGTACGGTTAAAGACATACAGAGAAACAGTAATACGTAGGTTACGCTAACTATGAATGAGAGAGAGAGAGAGAGAATTGTAAGAAACCTTTGACCTGCTAATCAGGAACACTCTCCCTTCTTGTCATGTTAAATCGACATGTCTGACAGCTTTGCCTTCGAGCTTCGAACAAAAGATGAGGGAAAGACATGTTTGTTTAAAATATGTATCACATACGAATGTTGTAACTTGGGTTATATTTTTATTGTTATATTATTAATGTTATTAATATTTGAAAATTAGTACTTATTATTAGATAAAAAATGTATTTATCATGCAAAACAAATACTGTAAACATATACATGTACCATAAAAATTCTCTCATCAGTAAAAGAGAGAGAGAGAGAAATTATTGCTGTTATAATTTAATGTTAAGTAATTTAAACACACAAGCTTGAAAACTTATAAATTACATAAAAATTAAGCATAAACACTTTTGCAGGGTTTCTCCATATTTGCAAATGTTTGCATGACTGTAAAAAACTTGTGTATGACAATTATGTAGTCAAGTTCCAATGGAAGGTTCGCGTGTCTGTGAATTCGTGCAACTCGAATCGCGCAAGTTCGGGCTAATACTGTATGTGTATTAGTGCTTAAGTGGCGGTCATCAGCTGTTTGTTGGTAAGGTTGTTATCGAACGTTTGGTGTCGGTTGGCAGTCTAGTCACAGCTTTGGTGCAGTGTTGGTGTATCTAGCAGGGACTCAAGAAAGGGGAATGCCCTCAAGTCCACTTAAATATTCCTTTTCATCCTAAAGTTCATTTAGGGGGATTTCCTGTAGGAGATATGCATATCTAAATGTAAGGAGAATTTCTGGAAGTATGTTTTGGATGAGGGTTACAAAGTAGAGATTGTGCTCAGCCAGTCCCATCCTCAATTCAGGCTAGGAATATTGAATGCGCCATTTGAACTAACAGTAAGTTTATATCATTATGGCTTAGATTAATATACACAACACAATGCAGTGTTTTAAATATAATTTGAAATATGAGTGAAGTACTGTAACCTGGGTGTCTCAGCATAAGACTTAGGCTACGGTTAGGGCAGTACGTTTCAAACCGTTTAGGCTGTATGATTACACTTACGATTTGAAATGCTCTACTTGTTCAGAATGAGTCAGAATAATCAGTGACTTGTTGTTAATGGAAAAAGACTTTGAGGAACATCTCAAGTTGGTAAATAAATTGTTGGCTACTCTTGAGTTGCATGGGATTAAAATCAAACCCAGAAAATGTAAATGGTTTGTTAAGGAACTAAAGCATTTAGGACATCTAGTTAGTTTCACTGATGTATCCAAGTTACCAGAGTAAATTCAAAAGGTGCAGGAGGTTTAAAAGCCAACCACAGTTAGAAGAGTTAGGCCTAAAATAATTTTAGGACTGGTGAATTTTCAGAGAAAGTTTGTTCACAGGTGTGTAGAAATAGGCCAATCACTGTGCACGAAAACAGGTGGACATAAAGGAAAACTATTAAATTGTAATTAACCTATGGAAGAACCAGACAGGTAAAAGAATTAATAGCTTCAATATAATGTTTGGTTTGGTAGAATTGAAATTTACAACTTCCTAGGATTAGATTTGAATCCCTATGGCCCAAAGGTCCCAACTTGGTTCCTGTAGCCCCACAACACATGATTGATGCATTTGAGGTACTGTATACAGTATATTGAAACCAGTAAACAAAAGTTTAAATTGTATTAACTACAAAAAAATAATACTTGATTAATAAATCACCAGTTAAAATATATATTGTATAGCAAACCAATGCAATACATGCATATCACTTTATAATTATTCAGATAGTGCTGATTGTCTCTACATTTACAAATGTAGAAATTTTTTACTCAATTTTCGTAACAATTCTTTTGACTCTCAGAATAAAGATTAACTTTCTACTAAATTACTTTTCCTCTTTTCCATATGCTCAGCCTTTTCCATTGTGAAATGAAATTCACTATACAAGAAATGTATAAATCTTCCAGAAAAACAGTGCGCCAAAATTTTCAGGTGAAAAATTTTTACATAGTAATTTTATAAGAATAAGAAGTTATAAGAATGTCACTAAACCTCATTGAACAGTCCCAATAAGATAAACAGTAGCTAATGCATGGGTAACCCATCTCTCAGCTACTGCAGTAAAGTCTAGTTGCAAATTCTGCTTCACAGACTAGGTATATCCCTATGGTGAGAAGGAACTGTACTTTACAATAAAAATACAGTCCTTCAATTATCTGGTTTCACCTGGTTTCACCCGATGACATTATCCACTGGGTCACCAGCACCAGAATTTCATATAGATTATGTATAAATTTATATAAGTCAAGTGTACCTTAGTTTTACCAGACCACTGAGCTGATTAACAGCTCTCCTAGGGCTGGCCCGAAGGATTAGACTTATTTTACGTGGCTAAGAACCAATTGGTTACTTAGCAATGGGACCTACAGCTTATTGTAGAATCTGAACCACATATAGCAAGAAATGAATATCTATCACCAGAAATAAATTCCTCTAACTCTTCATCAGCCGGCCGGGGACTTGAGCTCGGGCCTGGCGAGTGCCAGTCCACAGCTCTACCGACTCGCCCAATGAAGAGCTTATAAATTTATATAAATAAAAAAAAAAACCATGCCTGAATGGTTGGCAACACTGAGGGAGCAGAGAGGAGCATTGGTAATAAGCAGGCTGAGAAATAGTTACTGTGAGGGTGGTAAACTGGGGAAAGTTTCCAGGGTGAGAAAGTTTGGCAGGATGGGTGGGGAGGGTTAGCCAGGCTTTTGACTTTTTGAGAGCTTCCCCAACTGCTATTGGCTTAAAAGCACTATGTCACTTTGTTTATTGCTTTTGGTTGGTTGGGACATATCAAGCCATAAGTACAATAGCATATGGTAGAAGGTGCATGGATGGCCAAGCGCTTTGTAAACTTTCATGCTATTGGAGGAAACACATGCATCATTACACATCATTGTGTTGATTGAGTCATGATAACATAAGAAAATGTCCAATGGCATCAGTGGTAAAATATCATTGTGGTTGATTGAGTCATGATGACATAAGAAAATGGCTGATTTTATGCATCAGTGATAAAATCATAAAAATTTCCTTCTCTAATTGGCCACACTCAAAGAGTATCAGTGCACTTTGTAGCGAAGGGTACTTCTCTCCTTTGTCCAGTTCTTTCAGGTCTCAGTATTTGTGCCTTGTACAGTTGTTGTGTGATTATGTGTTGCGATGCTTTCCCCTCAGGACATTGCTCTTGTTGCAGCATTGCAGGTGCTGTTATTGCTGTGTGTGGTACTGTGTATTTTGCGTATTGCCCCACCTTCTCCCAGATTGCCAAGGGAGGCAATCATGTTCCTGAGGATGACCTGTGGGATTGGCTAGACAATAATGATAGCCATCCTGGCTTCCAGCTTTTGTCCAACAACAAGATAGCTGCTGGTGAGAGGGAGGTGGAAGCCCCTGATGATGGTGACAGAGACGAGTCTGCAAGACAACCAGCACCTTTGTATAAATGCAAGAGGGTGATCTTCGACATGTTTAACAAAATTATGGAGAATCTGACATCGAGCGTAATGCCTCCCCCAGGGCATTGGAGTTTGCTGAAGACATTCGAGAAGTGCAGCAGCTGGTGATTGCAAAGAAAAATCACCATTCTTGTAGTATTGTCAGAGTATCTTTGACGTCTTCAGACCCCTAATCCCCTTGCATCCAAGCCTATCACCATCCACTTCTTTGGTAACTTGGTTGTTCAGAAGGTGAGCCCTTTGGCACCCTTTGTTGATATTCAAGGTTCATTCAGCCATGAATTGGATGTGTCTCTGCTGCCTCTCTATAACTCAGGCTCTCTAGGCCCGTCAACACCCCTTCCTAACAGTTCACCACTTTGTTCAGAAGGTGAGCCCTTTGGCACCCTTTGTTGATATTCAAGGTTCATTCAGCCATGAATTGGATGTGTCTCTGCTGCCTCTCGATAACTCAGGCTCTCTAGGCCCGTCAACACCCCTTCCTAACAGTTCACCACTTCATTACATCAAAGTGGTACAGGAGGCACAGGACCTTGACAATACTGTACAGTAGTGTAGGAGGATGGGGGAAGGACTTATAAACCTCCTTGCAAGTTTTTAAAAGTCCGGCCATCATATGCTGTTTCAGCACTGTGCACAGGTAAATGAGTAAGAACAGGTGGTTTTTTTTTTATTGTGTGGACAAAATAGGAAAAAAAAGTGTTACCCTTCCTATATGGTAGGATACTGTACACACACTGTACCTACTGGTTATTTGTGTGGGGTAAGAGAGAGAGAAAAATATATTTTTTTAAGCTTTTATTTTTTATTTTGAGTAGACATGAGTGTATTTTTATGACACATAGTAGGAAATAAAGCACCATCCTTGTTTCACAAAAATAATGTATTCAGTAGTACAGTAGCATAGTGTACCATATGTACAGTGCCTTACTATATTGTGTGTTGTGTATAAGCACTTAGTGTATGCATTTATTGTTACAAATATGGGAAAAAAGGTAGTAACATATGGTTTAACGTCCATTTTGCACTTCAGTGTGTTGATTGTTGCTTTTAGGAATATTTAGAGTACAGTACATACAGTTATTCGGTATTAACAAGTTACGAAAGGTAAGGGTATGAAGTTGTCTGTAGAGTGTTTTTTCACCACAGCAAGAAATTTCCATTACCTGGTACTGCCTTGGATGTATTAATACAGATATGGGGGAGATTACTGTACAGTAATTAAGACCCTCTTTCCATGAAGAACATCATTCTGATCCTGGCAAGAGAAGGAAAGATTTGCTGTGAACAGGTCATCCCTAGTATAACAAAACATACAAGACAAAAAAATTACATTAATTTTTAAAGTTTGCAACAGGGGATACTCTTCCCAAGTCAACTTGCCTTTCAAGAACCTAGTTTTTCAAAGAACTTGAAGTAAAATAATTTTATCTCACTGCTGACACTAACAGTTGGTCGTGGAGAAATTGTTTCTTCTCTTAAGTCTCTAGTTATTATCCCCTTGGCAGCCCTTTTTTTCCTTCCCTGAACTTGTGGCTGCATTAAGCCTTTTTCCAGGTTACTAAGCTGCCGCTGGAGATAATCCCCGCTCGTCCAGTGGCAGAAGTGAAAGTTGGATGGATCGCATGGTGCACAAGCAACCCCTGAGGTCAAAGCCCTTAGCAGGTGGTCAACAGAGCGGCCCACGAGGTCAAAGGTAGCACGCCAAAAGCCCATATATCTCACAATAGAAAATGGGTGACACCTTGGAGAATGGGAAAATTAATCTAGCACAAGGTATAAAAAAGGGCCCACACCATTTGTGCTCGACAGACACACCCGGCCGCAGATCCAACACACACTGCCCCTTGACCTCTGCTCCTTTAGAGCCTGCTCCCCCCACGCGGCTGCCTATCCAGTCCAGTATCTTTCCAGTGCCAATTTCCCAAATACCTCCCCCCCCCATTGTTGGTACATCTATGAGGACTCACCTCTCCTGAATAAGACAGCATTTTCTCGCTGTGGATCCTTTGCTTTACTGTATTGCTGTGGTCAGCCCACTGCACTTTAATCCATAGTGCCATTGAATTGGAATTCCCGGCACCTTCAGTTATCACCTTTCCATCATAATTTTGTGCTCTGGCAGAACCCTATTTACCTGTCTTGATTATCCCCATCTTCTGATTTTGTTATTGTAAGTATATGTGATTTTAGTTAACCTACGATTTTATGTACAGTATGTATCTTACCAAGTAATTACATAGCTATTAGTTTCTACTTTAACGGCAGCTTTAGATTTGAAAATTCGCGGTTGTGCTCTTTTGTTTTGGTGCAGGTAAGTGTCCCCGCCTACTTGTGGGGAAGTACATATAGGTACAACGTAGCAGAAGAGCTCAGTTCGTTTCTGCCGCTCAGTGACCATACATCGGTTGTTAAACAGCTTTGTTTTGATGATCAGGATTTGATGAAGTATTCTGTACTTTGGTAGCCTCTGTGCTATATTGTCTTAGCTTAGTTGAGCTTAGTTTGGACTTTTGTTGTGGATTTTGACTTATGTCAGACTCAAGTGTGTCTAGTAACCTGTATTGTAGCAAGGGCTGCAATACCAGGTTGACTCCCTCTAAATACAACTCTCATTCTATTTGTTATCATTGCCGAGGACAAATTTGTTTTCCTGACTTACACGTTTGAGGATTGTAGTAATTGGGATGAAGTTAAATGGAGAATTTTGACTGCTCATTTAGACAAACTTGAAAAAGCTAGACAGAGAAAGGCAGGTGCTAGAGCCGAGGCTAGAGCTTCACTGTCTTCTACTTCTAAACCAGTCCTTTCAACTTGTGTGATTGCTTGTTCTCCCATTCCTAGTTCTCTTGCACTCCCTTCTACTCTGTTACCTGGCTCCCTTCCCTCTGAACCTAGTGCCATTGCCAGTCTTGAAGCCTGGATTGACAAGAAATTTGATGCATTAGTTAGTACAGTTGTTCAGATAGGAGCTTCAGTAAGAGTGCTTTTGGATAAAGTAAGTGGTGATCACAATGCAAGTGCAAGTGTTGTGTCAGTGGAGGGGGTAGCTACTCGTCCCACCAATGCTCCTAGACGGAGGTCCCTGCCAAACTCCCCTGCACTTAGGAGGAGGCAAACCGTGAGCCCAAGGGAGGTCGGTGGGGTTTGCCAACGGGTAGTTGCTCTCTCAACCGAATCTGTCGCTATTTCCCAGGTTTCGGTGCATAAGCGCTGGAAAGGTGCCCAAGTGGATCACACCTTGTCTTCCAGTGGTTCAGACTCTTAACAGGCCTAAAGGACGCAGCTGGCATGATTCCTCCAGGCCATTGGAAAGGCATTTGATGGAGAGTCAGAACCTCTTGATCCCTCGCAAGCACCACAGGGACCAAGAGCCCTCTTGTAGTTATTGGAACAACGGAGAGCTCCCAGTGGATACTGAGTTCCCAGTGGCTCACAAGTGCCCATTAGCCTCTAAGTGCTAAGTGTCTCACAGACGTCCAGAGGGAGCAGATTGCCCCATGGGATCAGAGCACCTAGTAGCTCCAAAGCGTCCAATGGGAGCAGAGCTCCCAGTAGCTCCCGATCTTTCAGTGACATCTAATCCTCGTATAGTGTTGAATTATGCTCAGGCTTCTGAAGGTTCGTCTGATTCAGATATTCCGATAACAGCTGGTCAACCTGTATCAGCACCCCCTTTTAACAGCTGGTCAACCTGTATCAGCACCCTATTAAGACTCGAGAAGTGAAGATTGTACCTTTGACTCCTGTTGTAGAGCACCCGAAGTCAACATCTATACCTCTCCCTCCGACTCAGGATTCATCTCTTCTTCCAGTTCATCAACAGTTCGATAATATCCTAGAACTGCTGAAGAAGTCTTCATCTTCTCCTCAGAGGCCAGAGGAAGCACAACAGAACTTGGCTCTTTCTTCTGTTTCTTTGGCGGAAGAGGAACTAGAACAGGAACAACCTTCTTCATCATATACATCCCTCATGAATTATTTTCTGCTTTGTTTCCCGACTTATTTCTCCACTGCGGCGCCGTCTTCACCTGGGTCTTCCTCCATGTTGCGCCAACCCGTTGGAGCTACTAAGTTCCCCAAGGTGGCTTTATCCATCTCATCTAAAAAGGCTTTGGCAGGCATTGACTCTTGGTTATCTGAAAAGAGGGAATTAGGCAAGGCTGTCTTTTGTTCCCCTCCTTCTCGCCTGCCTAAGAGAAGATATGTTTTTTATGCAACTGGGGAGGTTCCTTCCTTGGGAGTCTCTCCCTCCTCCCAAGGGGACTTCTCTGGCCTCATCAATCCAACATGCAGATCGACTTATGATTTGGCCAAGATCATGTTTTCCTCAACAGAACTTGACACACAGTGAAGGACACTTATAAGGTTTTTGAAATTTTCAGTTTCCTTGACTGGACGGTGGGAGCCTTGACAAATAAAATCGAGGATTGCTCTGTGCTACAAGACAACTTTGCAGCAGATTGGCTTGGGGTGCTTTCCTTTGCCGATAAGGCTATAGGAGACGGGGCCCAGGAATTAGCTGCACTTTTCAATGGGCATGCTCAAGAAAAGGGAGTTGTGGTGCTCCTTCACCACTAAAGGAGTGACTCCTTCACAAAGATCTTCTCTTCTTTTTGTCCCATTGGATAAAAACAGTCTTTTCCCACGAGCTATGGTGGAGTTGGTAGCAATGGACCTCCAAAAGAAAGCAACTCATGACCTACTGGCACAATCGGCCATGCGACCGAAGGACTCAAACCGTTCTTTAGCTGTTACCATCAATAAGAAATCTACTTCAAGACCCACTTCTAGCAAGTGAGGATCCATTCCTCTGTACCCCAGTGGGCACCAGATTCCTTCAGTTTTGGAAGAAGTGGAAAGCCAGATCCGTGGAACCATGGTACTACACGTACTCAAAGAAGGGTATTCAGTTCCCTTCAAGAAGAGACCTCCTTTGACGTCTTCTCCCATCGTCTTGAAGGCATACTCAGAAGGCTCGGAGAGGTTTTCGGCCCTCACAAAGGAGGTTTCAGCTCTTCTCAAGAAAAGAGCGGTAGAGGTGGTGGAAGACTTATCCTCTGAGGGAATTTACAACTGTTTATTTGTAGTTCCCAAGTCATTGGGAGGTTGGAGACCTGTCTGGACATAAGCGCCCTGAACTGCTTCGTCCAAACAACAAAGCTCGAAATGTAGACGAACCACTCAGTTCTCGCAGCGATTCGCCAAGGAGATTGGATGGTATCCATTGACATGAGGGACGCTTACTTTCATATCCCAATACAGTACACCGGGATTCCAGGAAATGTCTGAGGTATGTGTTCCAGGACAAAGTCTTCCAATTTCGAACTTTGTGCCTCGGATTATCCACAGCCCCTCAAGTCTTCACCAGAGTTCTTGCCCCTCTAACGCAGTGGCTTCACCTAAGGGGCATCAAGGTATGCCTTTACCTGGACGACTGGCTCCTGTGATTGTCATCCAAGAAGAAAAGTATGGAGGACCTTCTGAAAACTCTTCAGCTAGCCCAGGATTTGGGCATTTTAATCAACCAAGAGAAGTCCCAGTTAGTCCCTACGTAGTCGATAGTCTGTTTGGGGATGAAGGTAGACTCGAAGTTTTCGGGTTTTTCCATCCAACAAGAGAGTAGTCTTGTACCCAGAAAATCCGTCGCTTTGCAGATCTCCAGTCCTGCTCTGCCAACGATTGGATGAGCCTTTTAGGAACCCTCTCTTCCGTCGAGGTGTTCGTGCCATTAGGGAGACTACATGCAAGACCCTTACAATTCTTCCTAAAGGCCAGTTGGAGTAGGAAGACTCTTCCGGACTCGTTCATCTCCCCCATTACACTGGAAATAAAGATCTTCAGTGGTGGCTTGAAGAAGGAAGATTTCTTGTAGGAAAATCTCTACTTCAACTGAACCTGAACCTAACTTTCTTCTCCGACACATTGGATCTGAGTTGGGAAGCAATCTTAGGAGACTTGAAAGTGGCAGGGACGTGAAACTGAAGGCTATTTACCTTGCGCTTCATCATTTTGCTTCAGTGACTCGCGACTCGGTAGCAGTTCACTCGGACAGCACATCCACTCTGGCATACATTTGGAATAGGAGGAACACACTCTTTTTCTCTGTGTGAAGCAGCCAAGGATCTCCTCTGGGCTCACAGCAACAACGCCCAGATCCTTACCCACTTCGTTCAGGGCAAATTGAACGTTCTAGCAGACGAATTGAGTGGAGGTGTCTCGGTGCTGAGATGCCAGGTGTCTCGGTGCTGAGATGCCAGGTGTCTCGGTGCTGAGGTGCCAGGTGTCTTGATACTGCCCACCAGCTGCTTCTGTTGCTTGGCCGGGTTTCATCCTTGTGTCTTGAACCTTAGGGTTTGAGCATGAAGGATAGCAAACACAGAATTCCCCTTTAAACCCTCTTCTCGAGGGGCCTCGGCCTCAAATGAGTTTAGAGTTCGGAAAATTAGCGCTAGTTCACGGCAGACGAGTCCCGCCCTGTCCAGTTCTGATTGTGTTGGCACAGTCAGCTTGGCTTGCTCCGCCCAGCCCCTGGTCTTGTTCGTGAGACTGGCTTGGCTCACCCCGCCTGCCTCCCAGTCCACCGCATGTGATCAGCCCAGTTCGGTGTGGCTTGGCTCGGCCCCACTCAGTTTTTCCAAATCGGGTTCTCGGCTCTGTTCGAGTGAACTTTCTTCTCTTCCCAGGAAAGTGCTTTGCCACGGCACAAGCGCTCTTCTTCCTCCGTGTGGCAATAATTACTGGTTGATTATCACTCACGGTCTGCCTCTCCTGCTGGTCTTACTGGCAGGACAGGTAGGGGCACTCTTTCTCCTCACCTGTTCTCTTTTCTTCTCGGTTGTTCCGAGGCCTGAGATGGACAGAGAAAGCTCCGATGAATTTGTCTTCGGAGTTCGGCTGCCTGGCGTGCTTTGGGTGTTGGTCCCCCGATTGTCTCGGTAGCACAACCAGGTAGCCGAGGAGGGTTTCTTGGGGTTTGTCAAGGTCTCCTTCCAAGGAGAGAGGTACAGGAGTTTCATGCTTTGGAAGCAGCGAGGGTCTTCCTCTTCAAGCTCTGTCGCCCTCGTTTTACGGAGAACTTCGCACCGATTCGTCAGCGTGAGGATCCCCAGGACAGGACCGAGGCTCCCACAACAAATAATCTTTGTCACTTGCAACTCTTGCAGTTCCCTAGGGGCTGAGAGCTTTGGGGGCCGCCGCGGTCCTCGCTTGCGAGAGCTTTCTTGACCAGATGAATACTTTTCCTCGGACAAGGAGTTCATTCAGGTCGAGACACCAAGCTTCTCCCCTGCCTTGGCAGAGTACGAATTCTTCTTGCCTCGGAGGGTCTTGCCAACTGCAGGTTGTTCTGACTCTGCTTCACCCGGACTGGGTTCTCTTTCTGCTTTTCCTTCCCATGAAGGGTATTCTCTTCCTCAACGAGAGGCGACGATCTTGGAGGGCACCTGCTGGTTTCCTCCAGGCGGTCTCCTCTTGGATCCACGATCCTTCACTTTTAGGCTCTCTCCTCGGATACGACCATTCCTGAAAAGAACCCTGCCTTCTGGAGACTGGTCCTGTCCTGGGGTGGGTCTGCCTATACCTGACCCTATACCTGACGGCAATCTGTGGGCAATTCTGGTGCTAAGAAGAAGGACTTTGTCTTAATTCGGATCTCCTGTTTCATAAGTCCCAAGTTGGCTCGGCCCTTAGGAACAAACCTTTACTTGGTTCTGCCTTTCTCGTTCAGAGATTTGCCAGATACCACGGTAATCAAGTTTGTACCAGGGCACTGCCTTGTCCTTTGGAGAATGGCCAAGACCTTTGGGTCTTAGTCATCTCAGCTCGACCTGGAGTTCAAGCCAGCCCCCCTCAACTCCTAAAAAGTCCCAGGCTTCAGAAGAAGACCACAGAACACAAAACTGCATCTCTTTCCAACCTCACAAAACTGCATCTCTTTCCAACCTCTTTTCCATAAGGGAGGAGGGCGGAAGGGAAGAAAGAAAGAAGTATCGACCGGGCAGAAGTTCTACTGCAGATGCCTGGATGAAATGATAATTATCGAATCTCTGGAGCTGGCAGCGACATTGCCAAGACCTGGGAATGGATTCCTTCAGGAGAAGTACCTATTTCCCTTGGGTCTCGATAATTCGTTTCATCAGACTTCCATCCCGCTTCCTCTCCTGTGCTCCTGATTCAGGAAATGCCAGCCCGGCTAGAGTTAATCATCTTGGTATCCTGTCATCTTGCAGAACCTTCCCCATGGTGGAGAATGGAGGTCTACTTCCATTCCTCCACCCTTCTTTCCTCTTCGAAATGTGAGGAAAGAGTTAGGCTAATGTTTGATTGAAGGAACCTTCGAATATGCTTGCATATTCCCCTCACATAGTGTGTTTATTTCCCGATTCACCGATCGAGGAATAGGCACACACCTGTAAGACTTTGTCTTGAAGGTGTGTGACCGAGACGATTAGTACTTTCTCATCAACATCCTGAACTCAAGGCAGCCTTTTGGCCTTTCAAGAATTTAGGATGAGCTTTGCGACACTCAGTGGTTTCACTGAATAAAACCACATTAGTGGCATTCGTCGACAAACAAGAGGGAATCTTTTGTCCTCCTGTTTCATCTGTCGACATTTGCAGATACTCGAGTGTTCTATAGTGCACTCGATATCTCAATTAGCCAGATACATTCCTGGTGGGGATGTATTTGTAGGCGAGCTCAGCCTTGGGTTTGAGTGATCGGGACGGATTGTGCTCTTCACTCTCTTCCTCATGAAGATTCACGAAGGGACTGCTCGACTGAGAGATTATTCAATTTTCGCTAACCATTACTTACGTGATGTGGAGATAATTTTCGAGGTCTACAGTACTCTAGGTCTGTTCTCCATGGCTGGCATGGCACTAGGGAATGAGGGGTAGGAGTACTTCTTTTATTTCCTCTATCTCCTCACCTTGTTCAAGGTCGTCAAGTTATTGGGAAGCTTGGGGGTTCTTAGTACTTGGAGTACCCACCAATGTTTGCTTTTTATGGATGGGTATTGTTTTTTAATTTGGTGTTCAGGTAACATGGTTTTTTATGGTTGGTGTATATTTTTTCATGCCCAGGGCAAGGGCAATTGTTTTGTTTAGTTTTGACAGTCCCTGACTGCAAAGCTCCCACTGAAGTAGGGGTAACTCCTGATATTGCCGGTCATGTTCCTACAGGTTGAGGTGAGCAACGACCAGTATCTTCCTGCTCTAGCTCTCTCCCCAGGTAAGGTTACAACAAGCATTACCACAATGCTAGCTTTTTATCTATTTCAAATGCATTTCCATTTATAAATGTTTTTGAGTAGTACATGTCCATGTTTCCCACCTCCTGTTAATGTGGGATTCAGCTATGTAATTACTCAGTAAGGTGCATATATAAAAATGACATTTTTATATAATAAAATAAAGTTATATACTTACCAAGTAATTACGTGATCAGAGCCCTTCCCCCCCTCCCCACACATGGACATAGAGCGTAAACGAACTGAGCTCTTCAGCTATGATTACCTATACTTCCCCGGAAGTGGGTGGGCCACTTACCTGCACCGAAACAAAAGAGCGCTGCAGCAAATTTTCAAATCTGAAGCTGCCATTAAAGTAGAAACTAATAGCTATGTAATTACTTGGTAAGTATATATAAAACTTTATTTTATTATAAAAATGTCATGTTTATCTCAATTTTCCCTTTCTAGTAAGGCCCTCAGCTCACCCCTTGTGGTAAGTTACTTAAGTGGTGACCATTGTTCAAGAGCTTGTACCTGCAACAGTGCAGATCCCAGCAACTAGCCTCGCTAAGCTGGATTCAAGATGAGAAACGAATCTTTTAACTTAAAGCACCTTAAACAAGCACATACAATCAAATGGAGGTACATTAGAGTAAGTATTTTGTTACTTTTATATTATTGCTATCGTAAATCATGAGAAAATTTTTTTTTATTTCTGTAGGACTCTAAATATCCTTGTTCATGCAAACCGAGTACTGTAATATCATAGAGAGAAAGTGTCGCCTTTTTGAAACATGAGATTTTGCTGCTGCCGCATGTTAGCCTTGCATGACTTAAATTGCTAGGTTTTAGCCAGGAAGTGATGTGTTCAACAAAAGTGATAAAAGGGAAAAGTGCATTTATTTCCCACCCCCCCCCCATGTGCTCTGGACAATTTGCTGTCCCATATTTTAGCTAGGGTACACAGCATCCGGCAACTCAAATCAGTTATGAACTGTGATTCTGCTTCACTCATCTTTCTCACACACGTAGCAGCAAGCGCGCTAAAATTCTAAATAAACTCCACCAAATTCCACGTCTGTTCTCTGAAATTTGCGTTTACAAAACTCATTCATTCTTGGCCACGTGAGCCATTTTGCACGTATGAGAATCGTCTCCTTTTAACTTTTCATAAGTTCCCGTGCGTGAGCAATTTTTCGATCCTATTGCTAGACCAGCTGAGAGGCAAGGGAAGCTTTCCCAAAACTGTTCACCCCTGTATCATAAATCTTCATGCGAGACTTCTCTCAGACACCCACATGGTCGGCGTATGTGTTAACATAAAGTAAAATTCACGTACTATTATGATCACGTTTTCGTCAGGTCAAACTTTTCTTGTAAAGTAAGGTTCTTTGCACACGTGATCATTGCAAATAAACATCCTGTTGCATGATAGCTTTAAGGAATGTATTCAACATATTGCTCTCTGTAAATCCCCATTTACACGCACACCATCTGTGTACTTAAACCTCTACCACTCTACGCCCACTCCACGTGTCTCTCGCTTAAACAAACTCCACCCAGGCTTATGCTAACCGTTTAACAAATTTCCTTGTTACCGCACACAGCTGAGTTACTCGAACCTACCCAGTATTGAGTGCTCCTACAAAACCTTAAAAATCCCACTCTCGATTCTATGGAACGAGCCCGCACCCTGAGTGCCACAAACCATTCTTTGGAACACCCCCAGAACTTGTTCCCCGGAACAAACCCACAAAAATCTCACGCTCGATTCTCCAGAACAAGCCATGCATTACAAAGTGCTCCAATCCATTCTCTCGAACACAACCCTAAAACCCCACACTCAATTCCCCAGAACGAGCCATGCACTACAAAGTGCCACCATTTGTTCTTCCAAAGGAACCCTAAAACCTCACGCTCGATTCTCTGGAATGAGTCACACACTACAAAGAGCCACCAACCGTTCTCCTGAACAAAACCTAAAACCTCACTCTCAGTTCCCCGGAATGAGCTACGCACTAGTAAACCTCCCTGATTTGCATTCTCACAATTCGCGGACTCGGCGATTCTTGGAATTTTCTGAAGAACCTATCTATAAATTATTCGCGGGGAAACTCACCCATTCATGGATTTTTTCATGGAGCAATATTCTGTATTTTCATAGTATTTTCGTGACTAAATACTGTACCTTACCTACATATACATTTTATGATAAAATAATGATTTACAGCTGATTTTTAAATATTAAGTGTAATAAGATTAAATAATAAAAATAATAATTATCTCTCCTTCCTTTCATTGTTCTCTCTGCCTCTCTGTTACTGAGATGAGAGAATTTTTATGCATATGTAATATGTATGTATATTGTCTTGTATGACAAATAAATGATTTACTAATTTTTAAAATATTAATATTAATGTACTAAACACAGCAAATATCAATTCATTAAAGAAAATTTAGTGCATTAGAGATTGTAGTTCATTATAAATTCTTTCCCTCATCTTTTTCTGAAAGCTTTGGAGTGAGGGGGGTTGTGTGTAACCTGTCAAATATCTTGACATACTGATGCAAGGGTAGAAGATGTCGCCACTCAGTGGTCAAATAAATGTTGCCACTTGGTGGTCAAATACCCTATAAAGGATACTGAAAAATTATCTCTCTCTCTCTGAGATAGATTTTTGTATAATGTAGTTTTATAGGTAAATGTGATGTTACTTTGTTACTAATTTGTTCACATTTTCCATGCTGTAATTACAACTTTTTGCATTTGTATAGTAAATTAAAATTTTTAAACAATACAATACATATCATTCCCAGCCATTTTCTCAGATTCTTCAGAGGTGGGGAGGTGCAAGTACTTGTCAATTAACTTGACATATTGACATAGACCACGAAGGGGAGGTAATGTTGCCCGCAGATGGACAAGGATACAGAAAAATTCTCTCTCTCTCCTTCATAAATCATGAATTTCCATCTTTTGATAGCTAATGTAAGAATAGTAAGAACAAATATCTTCTCTCTCTCTCTCTCTCTCTCTCTCTCTCTCTCTCTCTCTCTCTCTCTCTCTCTCTCTCTCTCTCTCTCTCTCTCTCTCTCCAAAGAATACTCAGAATGTGAGATGGATAGATAGATAGATAGAAAGGGAGAGTGGTTAATAGAAAGATATACTCTCTCTCTCTCTCTCTCTCTCTCTCTCTCTCTCTCTCTCTCTCTCTCTCTCTCTGTATGCTTTTCTCTTCAGGTATGTCTCAGGAATCGCTGGAACTTCCACATCGAGAATGCAGGTTTAGTCTGGAGCGATTCTCGCTTGTCGGATTTTCTGTGATAGTCGGAAGAAGTGCATCTGACATCCAGAAGGTCTATCGTCTCCCATCTTCCCGACGTTCATCTGTAAGCAGTCCCTGGTTAACGGTGGGCTCGGGCTTGGTTAACAGCGATTCGGTTTTAAGGGGCTTGTCTAGCGACGAAAATCGCGAATTTCCGCTTATCGGCGCCGATAGTTGGGTATTGGCACCATTACATACCTAACAGAGGCGCTGATAACCGAAAATCGACGCTTTTCGGCGCCGATTTTTGGTTAGCGGCGATTTTCGGTTATCATCACACCTTCAGAAACGGAACCCTGCCGATAACCGGGGACTGCCTGTACTCAGATGCCTCATATCAAGGTTGGGGAGCAACCTTGGAGGAATCCAGGCTTTGGGCCTATGGAGGGATCGGGAACGAGAGGAGTCATAATCTTTGGGAACTCAGGGCTGTAAACGAAGCCCTCAGGTGTTTTTCAGTCATAGTGCGCAACACAGTAGTGGGTCTGCTTTGCGACATCGTAACTGCTGTGTCGTACGTATCTGAGAACTCGGGAGGAACAAGATCATTAGAACTTTAGAGGTGTATGCTTTCTGTCATTCGGTCTCATTCATCAGGTATTCAGGAATTGCGGGAGTGTCAAGACGTCTATGACTCTAGCTCCTTGCTGGCCCTAATGCCCTTGGTTTCCGGAATTCCTGGTGCTCCTTATGGAAGTTCTGATGTTCCTCCTCATGCGAAAGATCTTCTAGACAACCGCATTTTCACCATTATCATCCAAACTCTTGCGTGATGAACCTAGTTGCAGGCAACTGCTGAGCGAACAGCTAGAAAGACCAGACTCTCTAAAGCTGTCTAGACAGTGTTTCTTTCAGCTTGAGAAAGTCAATCCGTAAGCTTTACCGGGTCAGCTTGACATGTGGAAGTCGTTGTCGTAAGGAAGGTCATTCCATCTTTAGGCCTGCCATAACCAAAATAGCTGGTTTTCTCTTATTCCTTTGGAAAGTCAAGATTCTTCCTTTTTTGGCTATTGCTGGCTACCACTCAACACTTAGCAGTACATTTTTCCATCTTCCTGAAAATTTCTAGTAGTAAGATCTTCTTTGATTTATTATGTTCCTTTAAGTTTAATGTCCGGTCTTGCCAACTCAGGCTCCTTTGTGAGATTTGTCGGAAGTTCTAACGTTAAGGTAACTGATTAGGTGTTTTCTTTCTTTCAGCTTTAGCTGCAGTTAGAAAGGTGGGCGAGCTTCGGGAAGTTTTTCTAGGCTGGTTTCCTAGGTGGGAAATGATATGTATTTCTCTTCGTCCGGAATTTGTGGCGAAGACAGAGTCAGAGGCTAAAACTCTGCCTCGTTCGTTTAAGGTTCTTTATCTGCAATTGTTCGGTTCCGGCGATCAAGCGGGGATGTCTTTATGTCTGGTGTGAATATTAAAGTCTGTTTATCAAAGGTTGAGAAACTCCGTCCGCTTCTGTGTACACTACTTGTCTCACTGCAGAATCCTTCCCGTCCGCTGTCAAAGAATGCGATTAGTTACTTTCAGAGAGAGGGTTCCTGGTTCCTGGTTCATAAGCGCTCACTCCACAAGCACAGTTGCAAGCACACTTCACGATTCTCATGTGGTGTGAGTTTTATGCCCTTGAACACAATTTAATTTTGACTTTACATTATATTTAGCATTTAACAGTTTTTTCATTACCGCACAGTATTCGGAGTATGTCCACTTCATCTTCCTTTCTAAGGAATTGTTCAGCGTCTTCTATTCTGGGGGTAGTTTACTTGCGAGTCCGTCTCAGTGTTTTCTTCCTTTACTTAAGAGACGTTGAATTCACCGCAGCGTGTATAGCGGCGAAGTCTCCTATCTAGGGTGCGTTCATTTAGCTGAGGTGGTGTTCTCTTAGTGCGAAGGCTCGGAAGGTTATTCTCTTAGGCCACGTGTAACGGCGAAGTCTGTTATATAGGGTGCGCTCATTTAGCTAAGGTGGTATTCACGTAGTGCGGTGGTTATTTGGTTAACCGGATAGAGGAATTCCTTTTTAGCCTTTAGAATCTTAAGCAACAGTGATAGTATGATCACGTGAACTTAAGTTTAGTACGTTTTAAGTATCCTAGTCTTTGATAGTTTCCCTACGAGAGTCCAAGGGGGTGCTCTCGTAGGCTAGCCTAGGCTCTTTCGTCGGCACTGAGATACTTCTTCGCTCGTCGGCCTTTGCGCAACCTGCAGGGCGGAGGGTCAACGGCTCAGCGCACTACCTCATTCCCACCATACAGGGTAGGCTGTGAATAGCCACTTGGGAGATTCATCGTTTTCCTTCTTACATGAGAGTTATTCTCTTAGTCTGTGTGTAGCTGCTAACTCTATTATTGAGGGTACGTTCATTTAGCTGAGGGGGTACTCTCTTAGTGCGGAGGTTCTTACAGGCGGCCACTTGGAAGTCGTGTCGGTTTTCACGGCTTTCAACCTCAGAGATATTCAGTTTCCTTTGGAGAAGAGTTACTCGCTGGGTCCCTTTGTGGCAACCAACTCAATCATATAATTACGTAGTAATGTCAAGGGTGGGGGGGGGGCGGCTTTAGGTAATGAATGTACAGTAGTCTAAGGAACTTTGGATTCTTTGTTGGTCGGGATTCATAGTGAGAGTATTAAGTTTGGTGTTAGTACTGTGAAGTTATGCAGATCCAGTGGACAGATTTGGTTTCTTCAACCTCTTCTGCACAGACATCGGTGGCGAAGAACTTGAAGATCCTGCACACTGAACTTCTCCATACATGAGAGGCTACAATAGCCACATGGGAGGTCATCGTACCCTTCCATACATGATAGTGCTTTGATTATCCACATGGGAGGTTCATCGTACCCCTCCATACATGAGAGTGCTTTGATTAGCCACTTGGGAGGTTCGTCGTTCTCTGCTACTCATGGGAGGCTGTGATTAGCCGCATGGTAGGTTGGTTTTTTATTTTGCTACTCTCTATCCATGAGGAGGTTTGAATACCACATGAGAGGTAGCTCGACTCAGACAGTACCTAGACATGAGACTGACGTCGGGGGTACTTTCTCTACAGGCATCCTCACCTGCTGAGTGGGATAACCAGGTGAGGATACATTCATTTATACAGAGTAGGCAAATAATGAGTTACCTTCTTTCCCTGTTGGCAGGTCGGGCTGAATTAGATTGATCCCACCTCCTTAAAATTTTGTTAATCGGGCTAATTCAGGTGTTCAGGGAGTGTATTGCAATATGAAGTTTTCATAATAAAACTAATATTGTAATACTTACCTGAACACCTGAATGATTCCACCCTCCTCCCCACTTCAATTTGAATAGTGAATAACGCAATTGGGGATCTCGGCCTTACTCAGCCAGGACTTGCAGCAGCGTTGCCAGTGGTACTTCAGGTAACTCATTTGACAAGATTTTCATGTAAGTGTTGGTAATGCTGACAGTTAATTACCCACTTAGTGGGTAAAAGCTATGGGGATGTAGTTCAGGCTGGTAGGTGACCAGGGCTAATTCAGGTGTTCAGGTAAGTACGAATGGATACTGGCCCCTTCCCCCGACCCAACTTTGTTTCCAGGTTTGGAGGAGGAGGAACTCTAGGGGACCTGGCAGTCTCTTGGCCTCCAAGGAGTTCCCTCGGTGCGAGGCATCTTAAGTCACCTGCGAGCTGCTCACACCCCTGCTCTCCCTCCGGTGACTCATATTGCTTCGACAGTGACCACATCAGCTGTCACTATGACAATGAATTACTTGATGCCCGTGAGTGTATCCACACATCCCACGTTGACCACCCCAGCAGTAGTTCACAAGACTTATGCTCCTGTTGTGTCCTCCATGATGCCCATCCCTGCTCCCCAGGAGTTTGTTCCAGAGCCTTCCTCCAACCTCTGAGAGCAGATCCTCCACGTCCTCTTGAAGAAGGTGAAGAAGAAATCGAAATCCAAGAAGAGGTCTAGGAAGGCGACATCGTCTTCTTCATCGTCGTCTTCGTCTGCAGCCAACCCCCCCCCCTTTCCAAAGCCCACAAGTGGAGGAATAAGGAGGTAGCTTTTCCCACCCGGAAGAAGTCCAGCACTGGGTCTTCCGAAGGGGTGTCTCTCTCCCCAAGAGAGACACAGGGATCTCTCACTGACTCTCCCTGGTCTTTGGACTCGGAGCTCTGCCTCAGCATAGTGCTGTGCCTGCCTCTACTCTAAGTCTCCTCAGACATTCGAGCAGAGGGGTCTTCCACGGAACCTTTGCTTACAACGGAAGCTTCGGGTACGCAGACATCACAGGAGGCGAGTTTATTGCAAGGTGCTCAGGTTTCTGTGAAACCTCGAGTTATCTCGACCAGTAACATGGAGTCAGCGCCATGTTCTGGTTCAGGCACACAAGAGAGGACGGGGTCCAAGCATGCAAGTGCTGCTACTCTCCCGAGTACGTGGCCAGGGTCCCACGAAGGTGTTGCTGACTCGAGGGTCCGCTCACCAGGAGTCGCTTCGAGGAGGTCCCCCTTACAGCAGTCTTCTCTCCAGGAGGCTTCGGCCTCGGAGACGACTGGAGTACGTCGGGAGGACAGTGCAAGCTCACGCCGGAGAGTACACAACCGCTCTCCCCAGTCCAGCCTCCACCCGCGTTTGCACAAACCAGCTCGTTCACTTGCCGAGAGCCTTTGCGAGAGCTTCTGCTCTCTCCTCAGGACAGCCCCCCTCCACATTCACACAAGAGGAGAGACTCTCTTAGACCTGTGAAACCATCACCACCACTTGTTGGTGATCGCTCTCAGCCTGCATCTCCTATCGGGACTGTCGGTTCCGATAGGACAGATAAGGGTACTTCCTCCCTCTCTCCTGTCCCCTCGACCTCCTGGGGGTATTCCGGGAGTTGCAAGTCAGGCAGAAGGGACCGTGATTGGGACGCTGCATCCCATCATAGCCCTACCATGAGGACTTATGAAGTGGGCGAAGTTCTTGGACCTACTTGTTTGTATACCCAAGTGGTTGATCAGGGTGCTGGAGGTTCTGGTGAGGTTCTCCCACCTGCGAGGAGAGTATCAAGGGAGGACTGCGGATTGGAAGGACTCAAGGGTCCTCTGCCCCAAGATGCAGATTCTCCCATGATACAGATGACCTTTTCGGAGATCGTCATGTTGATTCGTCAGCACAACAATCTCGGAGAAGGGAGCTTGGCTACGTCCATTGACCGTCCTCACCTTGAAATCTACTGGGGTCCTAAGAAGGAACCCAGAGCTTCTGTAGGCTTGCCTTGGTCCCCACTAGCCGAGGGAGTTTTAGATTAGGTTAACTGTCTTGTCTCCGGGGAGGAGAGTTCCCTTCGATCCAATCGCTCGGCCAAGCTGCTTACCCCACCTCTGCCTGGCCAAGTACTACACCCTTGATAGATCCACTGCTGATGAAGCAGGTTGACCCAGACTTGATTCGCTTAGCTCTGGGTCTCTCGCTGCTGCAGCTTGGGGTAGAAGACAGTCTTTGTACAACAGGAAGCACCGAACCTGGAAGCCACTGCCATGGCAGCCTTCCAGGCAGTCTCCTGGCTGGACCTGTGGTCTCTCACAGTGTCCAAGGTTGCAGCCTCTGGAGGTTCCATCAACCCCACGGAGGACTCAACCTTCAGGAGACCGTGCCAATCTGGTGGTAGGGCTATCTCCTACCTGGCCCACCAGATGGCAAACCTGTGGGTGAACTTGTTGCTGAAGAGGAGGGATGCTGTCCTCACTCAGATCACCAAGTGCATCGGCCTGGACTTGGCTTTGGATCTTTGAAATGGACCAGTGCTGGGTTCTGCCTCTCTCTTCTCTCGAGGAGGTAGATGCTGCAGTAGACAATTGTTGTGTTGAGGATAACAACCGACTTGTCCACCAGGTAGTGACAAGGCTTCTGGGTCTTCGCTAGCAGTTCCATAGGCCCTAATAAGTTCTAAGCTTCGAAGGGCGCTCAAGGAACCATCCAGCCTTCTTCTGCCCCTACCAAGAAAGGTGCGCAACCACGCCCCTTTCCTCCACCTTTCCTGCCCTGTAAAGGGAAGGGAGGCAAGGGAAAGAAGAAGGGAGGAAAATGCTACGGTCGGCGTTACCCTCCACAAGCTGCCATTGGTGTGGGGGGTTGCCTGTCAAGCCGTTGGGCAACATGGCAGCGACACAGAGCCGAGACCAGGCTAGTGGATGTCCTTCGGGAGTGCTATCTACTTCCTTTCAAGTCTTGACCACCCCTCACCAACACTCAGGTCCAGTTTTGGTCTTATGTACTCAGCTTGCTGAAGGATCTCGCTCTCCAGGAGGAGCAATGCTGAGAAAAAACGCTGTAGAAGTCGTGACATCAGTCCCCAGCCTTTTACAGCTGAATCTTTCTCGGTTGGAAGCCAGTCATTGATCTCTCTCCCTTGAGCTGATTCATTCGCCAGACTCAGTTCAAGATGAAAACAGCTCGTTCAGTGCCAGCTCCCATCAGGGAGAACGACTTCATGTTTACGATGGACCTGAAGGATCCTTATTTCCAAATACCCATTCATAGTCCTCTTGCAAGTACTTCGCTTTGTCCTCGGGGGAACGGTGTTCCAATTAAGGGCACTTTGTTTCAGGCTGTAAGCCTCTCCCCAGGTGTTCACGGAAGTGTTCACCCTTGTGTCAGCTTGGGCCCATTTGCGCGGGATACATCTGTTGAGGTATCTCAACAATTTTTAGTCTTGGCCAAGTCTCACCTGCAGTTGCTCCAAGACAGGGATCACCTCGAGTTTTTCTGCAACCATAGGGTTGTGATAAATCTCAAGAAGTCCGATCTCATACCCCAAACAGAGGATAAAGTAACCTGAGCATGCTGATAGATAAGGCAGCAGTGAGTCTTCCCTTCCGACTCTCATATCAGCAGGTTCAGGAAGGCAGTGCACATCTTCCCATCCTGGCAGGAACAACCAGCTCGGCAATGGCAGGTCATTCTTGGTCACCTGCTGTCCCTGGAGAAGCTGGTCCCTCATGGGCGGCTTCACCTTCATTCTCGCCAGTGGAGAATGAAGGAGTTCTGGTCTCTGGCACAGGATCTTCCATCTTTTCCCATTCCTCTCTCGCAGAGGGTGAAACAGGATTTAGCCTGGTGGCTGGACGACAGGAACCTCCCCCTCCCGAGATGCTTCTGTTCTCAGATGCTTCCACCGAGGGATGGGGCTTACACCTGGAGGAGTTGCTGATTTCAGGTGTGTGGAACTGAGACAAAAAGCACTTTCACATCAGTATCCGGGAACTCAAGGCGGCCTTCCTGGATTGAGTGATAGTGTAGGGGCTTTTCTTTTAGTACACAATTGGGTCAGTATGATGGTAACAGATTTGGAGGTTGTAAATGAAGCTGTCGACTGTCCTTGACCTATTTATTACCCTAACCTACAGGACAGAAACTTAACCTAACCATAACACTATAATTCATCAAAACTTATTCTACTCAGTCTTAATCTTATAGTCCCCCCCCCCACCTTCAAAGAATCTTAACCTAATTGAATTTTGCAGTCAATAAATATTAATACTATAATGTTCTCCCAACAATGGTCTCTTAAGACTTTTCCTTCAGATTGGGAGTTAGATTGCTCAACATCAGCCAGTTTAGGATTTCGTTGCTATCCTTCTTCCTACTGGAGAGATCAACACCTAGTTTTGTTCCTTTCCAACTGCTGTTGAACTTTATTTGCTGGAGGTGTGTTGAGATCGGCATCTTTTGGGATTTAGCATCATGTGGAGGAACGGGGAGAAGGGCAGCCTGACCAAGTGTTTTTGTTTCTGCCATCTGGCAGCTTTGAGTTCTCTCCCTATGTTTCTTATCATTTCTCTGCTTTATCCCTTCCTTTATTTTCAACTTAGGTAAGGTGAAGGGGAGCGCCTCACTACTCTGACCCACTCGAGCAAACTGCAAGTAAAAAACTAAATAAATAAAAAGATTAATCAACCATACACTAACACGCACATGAAAAATAAATATAATAAAAAAAGAAAAATCAAATATTCATTCATACAAACCAACTTTTTCATACTACCACACTCCCCCTTACTAAACAAAGGAATTTTTCCTTCTTCTTCTTCTTCTTCTTCTTCTTCTTCACTACCCATTCATACTTCAGAACTGGGCCTTGATTTTGGTCCATGGCCACTCATTCACCACCTCCTCTTCACTCACTTCTACCCCAAGGGCACTAGACTCACCCATTCTTGATTCTGAGCTACTTAAACCAACTTCATTCAAACTCCAGAGACTTAGGTCTGCTTCAACCTCACTGACATCTGACATGGCTTCTATCATCTCTTCATCTCTTCTATACTTTCACTTTTGCTAGGTAGGTTCAGACTCAAGTTATCCAAAACTCCCCCACTCACACTCCCTAGTGGTGTTAACTCTTTCTCACTCACACTTACTCCCACAGTTTCACTCAAAGGAAACTCTCACACACTGTATATTCCGTCTTTCTCATGACTTGGCATTGTTTCCAGTCCACCTAAACCCTGCGTATTCGTCCATATTCCTTGTACTCTCCAAGTTCACTCCTACATTTTGCTCACATCCCCGAAAATCAATTCACACTACCACCAAACAACACTGCAAGGGTATTTTCACTCGTCACGCTTACTGACTTCTCAAACCCTTCAAAATCAACCAAGCCATCATGTGTACTCTCTCCAAACAACCTAGTTAACGTACCCTTACTCTTTCTACTCCTCCTTTTAGACCTTCTCTTACATTCCACCAACACTAGCTGTTTATCTCCCCAGTTTATATCTTCCTATATTTCTTCAATCTCCTTTTCCTTTACCTCCCTTAACAAGTTCCTAATGGGATGCTTGGTTATGTATTTTGGTGGTCCTCCCCATCTTCTCAACTGATTATAGTGTGCTCTTATTACCTTTACATTTCCTTCTTCATTCCTGTTATTTAATACATAACTCAACTCATTTAGCCACACCATTTTCACCACATAAGGACCTTCATACGTCTCCCGCATCTTACGTACTGTCAGTCTTCCTTTCTTGACCACCTCCTTCAACACCTTATCTCCTACTTTGAAACTCTCAAACCTTTCATTTGCATGTCTTCACACATCTTGCTCTTCTTCATTCAAATCCAACCTTACTTTCACATACCTCTCATAATTCATCACATACCCACTTGGAGGCATGCCAGTGCTTTTATGTACTGACCCATTATACATCGCTACCACTCTTCCTAACAACAAATCCCATTCATTCTTTCTATCCATCAACATTCTCAACATCTCACTCAGAGTCCTTATGGTTCGCTCCACCAACCCATTTGCACCTGGCATGTATGGAGTTGATACTACATGCTTGATACCCTACTCTCTCAACATATGTTTGAACAGTCTACCAACAAATTCCTGCCCATTATCACCCAACATTCTTACCGGCTTCCTTACACATGCAGGCAACAAGACCATACTGACCACGTTTGCAGCATTCTCACTAGTTTTATTCTACACCGCTCTTACAAACTTACTGTTATGATCTACCATGCCAACCACTCCTACATTTTTTCTTGCAGTTATTGGCAAAGTCACACAATCAAATGCTGCTAACTCAAATGGCTCTTTCATACACAACTTCAAAACAGGTGGGCTAGCATGCACTCTCTATTTTCCCTTCTGGCATTCTTCGCATGTAACTGCCACATCTGTACAAATTTTCCTTAAATACAGGAAAAACATTTGGTCTTTCATACGCTCGACTAACTTAAACTTCCCCATATGTCTCTACTTCTCATGGACTAACATACTGTACTGATCCCCACTGCTCCACTCATTGAGAACACTGGAACATACATCAACTCTCTCATCCTCTCTCTTGAAAAATACACCACTCCTTCACACAACACAAAGCTCTCAGCAGACCATATCCATTTACTCAACAATAAAGGCCATCTTCTTCCAGGTAAACCCTCTCTAATACGCCTCTTTAACTCACTATCAAACACTTCTGCTGCATCTCCTCAACATCCTCTGTTGTTAGCAATTCATTCTCATTCTTGTCCAACTCCACTATATCCTCCTCCTCACTCAGACTCCTATTAATCAATCCTACGAACCTGGCCATATTTACTGCCTCACTTTGAATTTTCCCTATTACAACTTCATCTTTCAACAGAACTCCTTTCCCAACATCCACTACCAATCCGTTCTTCCTCAAGAAGTCTATCCCAAACAGGAAACAGTACAGCATTTGCTCAGCTTCCAGTACTACAAAACATGCTTCCACCTCAAACTCTCCTAACTTTACCATCAACCTCACTTCCTCCCATCCATCCGACCTTCCTGCTATACCTCTTATTGACATGTTCACCACTCTCCTTTTAACGTTCCAATTTACTCTCTCAACATCCCTTATCACACGTGTGTTCACCAACGATATTTGTGCTTCCGTGTCAACCAAACCACAGTACTGTCCTCCATTGATATCTACTCCCACAGTCATTGCATTTCCATTCTTGTGTACACACTAACAATTGTCTCTACCACCAACCAAACATCCTTCACGCACCTCCTTACTATCATTTTCCACTTCCAACAACTCTGATGTTCTCTCTTCAATGGTTTCCTCCTTCTCATACTTCCTTTCATAGCTCTTTTTCTCTACAACTCAGATATAGTGTACCCCACTCAAACACTGCAGATGCAACTTACGCTCACTCTCTTTAACTCCCTCATGTCGATACACTATAGGTTTCTCACCCCCAGTGTGTACAGGCACAATCACCTTATACTTCTTACTCACCGCCATCAAAACCACCTGAAATGGGACTACTCCAGGACACATCATAGCTCTCAAACTCTTCCGATACTGTTCCACATTCGACACTCCCAAACATCCAGGTCTCTTGCAAACTTCCTCAATCACCTCCGCCCTTGGTTCACTTACACTTCCAGGCACCCACACCCTCAAACCTTCATCTGCCAAATAATTCAGTCCATACCACACACTTTCAAACATCGAGTCACCACCCCCCCCACTCTCATATGCTACTACCAGTCCTCTTGGCAGATACTCTGGTCTTATGTCTTTCATTTTCCCTTCTTTTCCTTCCCCAGGTAGTCTAGGCATCATGTCTGCAACAATATTCCTTTTACCTGGGACATACTCGACCACAAAATCAAAGTCACTCAAACCCTCTGCCGTTCTCTCAGTTCTAGCATCCACTCCCTTCATTTTCTGCAGGTACACTATAGGTTGATGGTCCGTATGCACCACAAACCTCACACCATACAGAAACGGTCTTAATACACACAAAATCGCAGCTCAGCCAATTCTCTCAATAGTAGAATATTTTTGCTCTGCCGAACTAAATGCCTTACTGACATATGCTGTCACTCTGTCTCTTTCAACTCCATTCACCACTTGCTTCTGCATCAAACACCCACCCATTGACGCTCCACTTGCATTCATATACACTTCTAACTTACTGACACTTGCACTATAGTCAGTGTAAGCCAACTCTACATCCTTCACCATTTCCTCTTTCAATTTCTCAAATGCTTTCACCATCCTTTCATCCCACCTTACAACTATACTCTTCTTACAGCCTGTTCATTCTGACAATGGGTTTGTAATCCATGAACAATCTTTCACAAACTTTCTGCCAAACTTGATCAATCCCAAAAATCCACGCAACTCGCACACAGTCCTGGGTCAAGGGAAATTTCTTACTTTCTCCACAAACTTTTCTGCCTTTCGTACCCTAGACTCACTCACCTTATGGCCCAAATACTCCACCTCTTCCATGCACCACTCACACTTACTCACCTTGACTTTCACCCCCGCTTCCTCTAACTTCTTCAACACCGCTCGCACTAATGTTTTGTGCTCTTCTACAGTCTTCAAGAAACACCAACACATTTTCGCGGGGAAAACTGCTCAGTACCACATTCATTGCTCTCTGAAATACAGCTGGGGCATTAGCCAATCCAAAACTGAGATTGCAGAACTGATACTGTTTTTTCGTAGTTGAAAAAGCATTCATCGGCCTACAATCCTCCGCCACTGGCATCTGATAATACCCCCTTACCAGATCCATCTTGCTGAATGCTTTCATCCCATGCATACTATACACGTAGTCAGACACCACCCACATAGGGAAACTTTCTTTCACTGTCACTTCATTTACTCTCCGATAATTGACACATTCGCAGTCTTCCATCAGGCTTTCTTACCGGCTTAATTGAACTATTCCAAGCACTTTTACTGGGTTTGGTCAATCCTATCCTTTCTAATTCTTCACACTGCTCTTCAGTCTCCTGCATTACAGGGGCTGGGAAACGTTTCTCCTGCATTACCGGAGCCAGGAAATGTTAGGGTTTCTGATGAATCGGTGTGTTGTCTGTCAGCCGAATATGGAACTCCGGCAATCTAGCTATCCCAAAGTCCTTATCTCCTTGACTCAACACACCCTTTCTTTCCCACAACAGCTCATACATCTGCTCTTTCTTTTTCTTGCTGAATTTTTCATTCAATCTCACCTTTTCCCTAAGCTTTTGTGTACTCCACTCTTCTGACTTTTCCCCTTCAACCATCACATCATATCCCGTAACGTGTTTATCATTACTCAAATCGGCCACACTCCTTAAGCTTCCCAATCTATCACCCAGATATATACCTCTCAACCTTTTCTATTGCAATACACTCCCTGAACACCTGAATTAGCCCTGGTCACCTGACCAGCCCAAACATAACCCCACTCATTTAACTACATTGTTAAAAAATTTTAACTGCCAGCGTTACCAACGCTGCAGGTAAACATTGTTTACTGAGTTACCTGCCCACCAATGGCAACCCTGCTATCTGCACTGGTCGGCAGGAACTCCCCCTCCTTTCCAATCGCATTTTGTTTGCTCGCCTGACAGGACGCATCCTGTTGCTAGCGAACTTTATTGGTCTGTCAGCCCGACCCCCCACATAGGTTGTGAGAGTGATTTAATTGACCTTGACTTCTTTTTGGATTACGTTTTGGACTTCTCTTTGGAATTGTTGGATACCTGAGACATTGACAAATTCGGCTGTAATTATGGACTCCACGGCTAAAGACAAGATTTCCTCCACCAACTAGAAACCACCCTCGGCATCCTCGCCCCCTGATCAACCCAGAGATGTAGAGAAAAAGCTTCGATCTTGCTCAGCCTGCAAAAGAAGGATGAGTACCCTCAAACATGATGGACATTCTCTATGCGTTAGGTGTAGGAAAGTTCTGTGTAATGTAGATAAGAGATGTGATGAATGTAGGGACTGGTCGAACGACCAGATGGAAGCATATGTCAAGCACAGAAACTCGTTAGCATCTAAGAGTAAACGCAAGTTTACTCTTAGAAAGTTGAAGAATCTGAGGACTTGGAGTCAGTACTTTTTAGGAAATTAGAGGATAGGTTGTCATCAAGTATGACTAGTTTGTTTACAAACTTAATGGAAAAATTGAATGAAAGTAGGGAAATTAGTAATAGGGAACAAAGTGCTTATCTTTCTTTTTCAGCTCCCCTGTCTGTTCCTGAACCAGCCCTAATGGGTGCTGGGGGTTATGGAGATTCGCAGGCCAAAAAGGTAGAATCTGCCGGCTCCCCTGGCGTGGAGCAGACAGTGTTAGCAGCAGATTCCCCCCTTTCCCCTAAAAGAGTAAGTGGTGATCAGAAACTAGTTTTAGGAGAGACAAAGACGGTTAGTGATCTCAAAGTAGGTGTACTGGGGAAGAAGTTCCAAGGTAAACTTCCCTCGGGTTCTGATTTCAGCCCCCCTAGGTCTGTTCCCCCCTGGATCCATCCGAGATATTGTTCCCTTCCAGTAATTTTAGCCGATTTAAATCGAACAAGTCAGTTATAGGATCGGGAGACAGTAGGTTAGAGACACCCTCGTTGTCCAAGGTTCCTTTTCCGACGGGATCAAACTCGGATCCCCAAGCTGGAGGCAGTGCAATGGCTAACACGCCGTTTAATCTGGCAGAGCATAATGCTGATTTCTTAGGCCTTTCTCAGGGGTACAGAGTTCTGGTACGACAATGTTCTCATTTAGGTTTCTCTAACATAAGGGACCATGTCATTAAGAATTTTCCTGAGTTTTGACAAGATTTGTTTTTGGATCACCAAGGGGGGAGTAATTCTATTTATTTTCTTTCGTTGGAAAAGATGTCTTCATCTCATTCTAATGCTTCTTTTTCATTGTTTCCCCTCGTTTCGGATACTATCTTTCCTTCCTTGCCTTCTAAACGACCTTCTCATGACACCACCTTTCCTCTCCTTCCGAGTCACACTTGGGTACCTCTTTCGATAACTACGGATGTAAGTTCACAATCTCGAGTTCCTGGAGCTCCCCCTACAGTGTCTCGCCTATTCGCACAATACACTTCTCGATCTTCTGAGCTTCCGCATGCAGATTCAGAGAAGGTAGCTATACCGGAGTTATCTAGACCAAAAGGGTTGAGTAACAAGATTGCGAGTGGGGAGCAAGCGCACTCTAGAATATGGCAAGAAACGCAATTGGTTCCTCAAGTTTCTCCGGGATTATCTTCCTCTTTGTACCCACAGCTGTTCAACACGGGTGACAGTAATCGCTCGTTTGTTACTGC
Source organism: Macrobrachium rosenbergii (assembly GCF_040412425.1). Classification (NCBI taxonomy): domain Eukaryota; kingdom Metazoa; phylum Arthropoda; class Malacostraca; order Decapoda; family Palaemonidae; genus Macrobrachium; species Macrobrachium rosenbergii. Next base: position 42,773,595 of record NC_089765.1, on the reverse strand, counting down.
AATAACCAGCGTCTTATTACCAGCGTTAACTACTACGCTTAGTGTGGGACAGACTGGTGTTTCTGTGACCTGTCCCACTCCCGCAATTGTGGGTCCAGTGGTGGTCCCGGGTGTGACTCCTTCTTTTACTTCTCCTACTTCTATGACTTTTATTCCTCCGGGTCAGAAGATCGCAGGTACGAAGGGTGGAGTATATGGTGTTGGGTCGGTTTCGGGTCAGGTGCCGGGTCCTCCAGGTTCATTGGATCAATTTTCTTATCCGGTTTCATTCGGTGTTTCCGCAACTGCGGATACTAGTACTGTACTTTCATGAAGAGGGATTCCCCTGTCCAGGGTGGTATTGCAGGCCACCCCCACCTAGGGTTGGGGGTTGTACCTCCAGCTGGTTCTAAGACAGATAGTGTGGCTGCGTCATCCTCCCATTGTGGATTAGGGGTTATGCAACTAGATTTGATGAAAGTAGGTAACTTAGGTGAAGGTATCCACGGTGTGGGTGTGACGCAGAGTCAATTGACTCGGTCAGCTGATATGGGGGTCACATCTATGATAAGGGGGGATGCAGGTTTAGCGCAGCCCTTTGCAGCTGGCTCAAGTGTTTCACACACATTGACAGCTAGGGAAAATAAGGTTTCGGAAGAGGTAGGGCCTTGGTCTCCAGGTTCGGGTATGCCAGGGTTGGGTTCTCTCTGTTTCTCCGCTCCACATCGACCGGAAGACAAAGAAAATGAGAATTCAGTGGATGACGATCGCCCTCTGTCAGAATCTAGTTTTCAGTATTCAGGAGACAGCGAATACAAGCGAACGATTGAGTTCATTCACCATTTGTTTCTGCAGTCCAGGATTGCGGTGGAGCCGAACAAGACTTAGCAGTCCATGTTCGAAGAGTTATACTCTACCAAGCCGGCGGCGGTAAAGGCATCGTATAAACTCGCTTGGTTTGGTAGAGTGGATCAGGCATTGAGGGAGGCGGATGCGCGGTTGGCTCTGGCAGTAGCAGAAGGAAGACAGGATTCTACTCTGCTTCCTAAGAGGAAACCACTATATGGTATTGCAGGTAATCCTGCGGCTGGGTCTAGGGTTCCGCTGAATGAATCTGTAGAGGAGCTCCTTTCTAGGGTACCTGCAGCTACGAGACAGGTAAGTATTTCCTTGAGGGAATCAGGTATCTTAGAGGATACTTTTAGGGGACAGCCGGAGGCCCTTTTGCATTCTATGTGGATGCTCTCCGGTCTCGTAGGCTTCCTTAAATGAGATGGGTATGTGCCGTCAGACCCGGTGCTTTTCGACAACCTTATAACGTCTGTGCCTATGGGCTTGGCTCATCAGGCGAACATCACAGCAGGATGTACTACGTTTGTTGGGAAGAAGAGGAGGGACCTTTACCTAAGTCACCTTCCCCCACTTCCCCGACATTCATAAGAGAATACTTTCGAGAGCGCCCCTTGTGATCGCTGACTCCCTTTTCAGGGAAGAAGACATCTCAGCGATGGTTAATTTCATTTCCTCGACGTCTGCATTTGAGTCCCAGCAGGCAATGATCCGTGTGGCAGCACAAGGCGTTGAGTCCCCTAGAGGTTCGAGGTTTCCCTCACCTGGTAAAAGGTCGGGCTCGAGATCGCCAGTCAGATGGCCTAAGAAGGTGAGATTTACATCTAGGCCGTCGTCAAGTTCCCAGAAAGCCCCTTCGAGTAAGAAGGGTTTTCGAAAGTAGGAGATATTGCCCTTGTTACGCCAGTGGAAGGTTGTCTGACCCACTTCGTAGAGAACTGGGAGAAATGGGGTGCAGAGGAGTGGGTTTTGAAGGTGTTGAGGGAGGGATATAGAATTCCTTTCTTGACTTCCCCTCCGGTGTCCAGTTCTCCAATCCAGCTTCCCAGCTATTCTCCTTCATCCATCAGGGGAATAGCCCTGGAAGCAGAGATTCGGTCCTTACTGGACAAGGGAGCAATCGAGCCAGCTCCCCTTTCCCAAGGCTATTACAGTCGAATATTCGTGACAGCCAAGGCAGACGGTACTTGGAGGCCCATTATAGACCTTTCGGGGCTCAACCGTTTCATAGTACTCACAAAGTTTCACATGGAGACCTCACATGCGGTTTTAGGGTCAGTTCGGAGAGAGGATTGGATGGTCTCGGTGGACCTCAAGGACGCATATCTCCAGATTCCCATTCATCAGGAATCGCGGAGATTCCTTCGTTTCTCGGGTCCATCCGGGATTTTCCAGTTCAAGGTCCTCTGCTTCGGACTGACTACGGCGCCTCAGGTGTTTTCGAGGGTAATGTCTCCAGTTTCAGCGATCATGCATCGCCAGGGCTGTCGTATGAGGAGATATCTGGACGACTGGCTGATTCAAGCCTCGTCCGAGGAAGAGATTTTAAAAGCAAGGGACTTCCTTTTAGAAGTGTGCAAGACTTTAGGAATTCGCATAAACGTGAGAAAAAGCTCTCTTTCCCCCTCTCAAGTAAAGACGTTCCTAGGGATAGTAATTCAGACTTGTCCTTTGAGGGCTTTCCTGACACAAGACAGAGTCAATGCCCATTCCTGAGTCAGGTGGAACACTTTATATCAGACCGATCTCAACCAGCAAGCGAGTGGAGGAGTCTTCTCAGAAGGATGTCATCCCTGTCCCTCCTGATTCCGGGCTCTCGTCTCCGGATGCGATCTCTTCAAGTACGTCTCAGGAATCGCTGGGACTTCCGGGTAGAGAACGCAGTGATAACCTGGGACGATTCCTGCCACGAGGATCTTCTGTGGTGGTCAGAAGAAGATCATCTGACTACCAGTCTAGACTTGTCTCTCCCAGCGCCGGAAGTACATCTGTATACAGATGCCTCAAATCGGGGTTGGGGAGCAACCCTGGAGGAATTTCAGGCCAAAGGCCTTTGGAAGATTCCGGATTGGGAGGAATCGATCAATGTCCAGAACTAAGTGCTGTGAAGAAGCACTACACCAGTTTGAACACCTGGTAATCGGAAGGGTAATAGCGCTTTTTTCAGACAGCACTATGGCTTTAAGTTAAGTATACCTTAGTTTTACCAGACCACTGAGCTGATTAACAGCTCTCCTAGGGCTGGCCCAAAGGATTAGACTTATTTTACGTGGCTAAGAACCAATTGGTTACTTAGCAACGGGACCTACAGCTCATTGTGGAATCCGAACCACATTATAGCGAGAAATGAATTTCTATCACCAGAAATAAATTCCTCTAACTCTTCATCAGCCAGCGGCGAGAATTGAACTCTGGCCCATCGAATGACAGTCTGAAGCTCAACTGACTCGGCCAACAAAGGGCTACTACCCTGAATCGGTCGCACAGAGGATACTGCGATGGTGCGAGAGTTGCAAAATTACACTCCTTCCCCAATTCATCGCGGGAAAATTCAACGTGCTGGCAGACGCTCTGAGTCGGGAGAAGGAAGCGAGTGGGTCTTGGTGCAAGAGGAGGTGCAAAATCTGTTGAAGAAATGGCCAGCCATAGTGGACCTGTTTGCCACCAGGATGAATTATCGATTACCAAATTATTTTTCCCCAGTGGTGGATCCAACGTCCTGCGGGACGGATGCGATGCTGCATCCTTGGGACAATCTCCAAGTATATGCATTCCCTCCGTTCGGCATGATACAGCAGGTCCTGACGAAACTAAGGAACAGCAGGAATACACAGATGACACTGATAGCGCCATTCTGGCCACAAAGACCCTGGTTCCCAGAAATGCTAGAAATGCTGTCCGAACCTCCGATTATCCTTCCACAAGGAAGGATTTACTCAGACAACCACACTTCCTTCGCTTCCACAAGAACTTGTCCGTGCTGAAGCTAGCTGCATGGAGACTATCCAGCGAGCAGTGCGAAATTCCTGTCTTTCTAGGGCAGTGGCTCAACAGCTTTCCTTTTGCCCAAGGAAATCAACTAGAAAATTGTACCAAGTAAGGTGGGCCATATATCACAAATGGTGTAGATCACAAGGACAGAATTTCCTGCCCTACGATACCGAAGGTAGCAGACTTCTTATTATTCCTTAGGAAATCTAAAAACCTATCATATTCAACAATTGCAGGATATAGGTCAATGCTCGCAAGTACTCTCAGGTTCCACGTACCGGAATTATCGAGTAGTAGAATCTTACACGACCTGCTTAGGTCTTTCAAGATTGAGAAACCTGCGGTACCGCTTCGGGCTCCTTCGTGGGATTTAGCGGCAGTTTTGAAAGTATTAAGTTCTCAAGAGTTCGAACCTCTAGAGAAATTAACATTGAGGGAATTAACTAAAAAAAGTATTATTCTTGGTATCGCTGGCAACGACGAAAAGGATAGGGGAAATTCAGGCTGTGTCAAGGAAAATATCATACGCAGACAAGGATATTTTTCTCTTGTATCTTCCTGAATTCAGAGCAAAGTCAGAATCGGAAGGTAACCTCACTCAAGGATTTCATCACAGGAGAAGAGTCAGAAATGCTCCTCTGTCCTGTGCGTGCGGTAAAACACTATTTATCGCGCACCAGTAAGTTACGACCGCATCCTCGAACTCTCTTCGTCTCCCCGAGAAACCCATCTCAACCATTATCTAAGAATGCGGTTAGTTTCTTCCTTAGTGAAGTTATCTCCCAAGCTGACAAGAGCGATCCCTTCCGATCGCCAGGTCATAATTCCTGGCCCAGAGCACATAGTATCTGGAGTATGGCAACATCGGCAGCATTCCTCAACAACGTTTCAGTTTAGGCAATTATGGAGGCAGTCAACGTCAGTTTTCGCTTCATTCTGTTTAAGAGACGTTCAATTCATGTCGGAAGAAGGTTTTTCACTTGGTCCGTTCGTGGCAGCAAATACGATTTTAAAATAATTGGCTTATATATTAGCCTAGGACTATTAGGTAGGATATAGTATTAAAAAAAAAAAAAAAAAAAAATTTCCTTTATATAAGTTGTCAAGAAATTGTTAGGGTTCGTAGTTGTCAGAGGTTGTTTTTGTCATTGGCTACTAAGTCAGGTATGGAGCAACTTACACCTAGAGGACGCACACACACAGCACCAGCAATCTTCAAGGAGCATCATGAAGGAAGAACCCTTGGAACTTCCCCTCCATACATGAGAGGTTACAATAGCCACATGGGAGGTATCAGTTCCACCTCCATACATGAGAGGTATGATATACCACATGGGAGGTTAGATTGACAGGGATGAGACTCAGACTTACGAAACTGACGATAAGGTATTCTCCCCTTCAACCATCTCACCGGATGATCAGACCAGGGTGAGTTATCAGACAGAACATAAGTAGGTGTAACTGAGTTACCTGCTTTTCCACGAAAGTACGTCGGGCTGATATTGATTGATCCCACCACCATGTAAATGTTGTTAATCGGGCTAATTCAGGTGGTCAGGGAGTGTATTGCAATATGAAGTTTTCATAATAAAACTAATATTGTAATACTTACCTGAACACCTGAATGACTCTCACCCACCTCCCCTCTTCAATGATAGTGATTAATTAAAGATTGAAAAGGAGGGGGAGTTCCTGCCGACCGGTGCAGACAGTAGGGTTGCCATCGGTGGGCAGATAACTCAGTAAACAATGTTTACCTGCAGCATTGGTAACGCTGGCAGTTAAAATTTGTTAACAATGTAGTTAAATGAGTGGGGTTATGTTCGGGCTGGTCAGGTGACCAGTGCTAATTCAGGTGTTCAGGTAAGTATTACAATATTAGTTTCATTATGAAAACTTCATTTTTCACATCTTCACACACCTGTACACACACTTTTGGGTCCTTTACATCCATAATCCCATCAAGCACAAGTACAACCTGCCTTATCATAACAAGCAGAGCTACCATCCAACATGAACGAACATTTCACCCAAACTGTCTGCGCCGACTCCAGCATTGGTTCTCCACCTTATTTTCACACTCCACACACTCCCCAGATCTCTTGGCAATTGTATGTCCTCCATTGCATACACCTCCACTCCAGAAACCGTCTTCAAACTTACATGTCCATCCTCTTCCACATACAACTTTACACTCATTTCACTCGCCATTCGTATCTCTATCATTTCTTGTTCTGTGTACACTTTACCCTGATTTTCCTCAAAAATGTGTACCCCAACAACATATCATACTTTTCATTTGCTCTATCCACAACATAAAAATCCTCCTTCCCCAGCCTTATTCCTGCAACTGTAGCCGACTGAACAAACCTCATGGACACCTTTACTTCCAATCCTCCAATCCCTGTTACATATCCAGCACATTCCTCCCTCTGTGCTACATTTTCTCATACACCTTTCTGAAAACCACATTTCCGCTATAACCAGTATCAATCAATGCTTTCAGTAACACTCCACCACATTCTAGTCTAACACACAAACAGCGATATACTTGTTCCCCAAAACAGACATTTCCACTTACAAACCCTCCTCTCACATGCAGTACATCTATCCCTCCTCTCACATCCAGTACATCTATCCCTTCCACATTTCCACTTACAAACCCTTCTCTCACATGCAATACATCTATCCCTTCCATACCAGAGGGTTCACCACGGTAAACCCCCTTCACACTTAGTTTCCCTGGGGCTGGGGTTTGGTATGGCGGACTTCTTTCAAGTAACCCTCCATTCCACATCCTTCACACTTGCTCAGAGGGTTCTCACATGTCCTGGCAAAATGCCCCCTTGTTCCACAGTTTCCACAACGACTTCCACTTACTCCTACTCTCCTTCCACCCTGGCATTCTCTCACTCGATGCCCCACCTTTCCACAGCTGAAACCCTTCAACTCTTTCACTTGTGGACAGTTCACCAACATATGACCTCTCTTTCCACAGCCGAAACACCCACCATTGGCCCATCTGCAATCTGCTTTCACATGCCCAGTCCTTCTACACCTGTAACACCTTATCACTACTACTCATTCCCATCTGACTTCCCCCATATTGTATTCCCATTCACTCTACTTACACTTCCACTCCCAGACCTCTCTCAGCTCTTGATCCAGCCCCTTTTCCCATTAATCCCCACATTCACTTTTACATTCTCTCTCCCTCTTTCCACCCGGTCTCTCCTACACTCCTCCAACAAGGCTCACATCACACCTATCTCCTCACTCAACAAAGCGTCCTTATATGTCCTTTCATTTACCACCTCAGACTCATCGTACATTTCCTTTGGTTCATCATCATCTACTCTCAGGTCTTCTAGGATCTCTAAAACATCCTGCCAATTTAAGCTCTTCCCCGACCACCACTTCCAATATATATATTTTTTTTTTTTTTTTTTTTTTTTTTTCCCTCTCCATTCAAAATTACCCTGATCTTCTCTGGAATGGCGAAGTTAAGTATACCTTAGTTTAACCAGACCACTGAGCCTGATTAACAGCCCTCCTAGGGCTGGCCCGAAGGATTAGACTTATTTTACGTGGCTAAGAACCAATTGGTTACCTAGCAACAGGACCTACAGCTTATTGTGGAATCCGAACCACATTATACCGAGAAATGAATTTCTATCACCAGAAATAAATTCCTCTAATTCTTCTGGAATGGTGGCCAAGAACATCTGCATGAGGTGTTTTTTTCCTCAATTCCTTCCTCTCCAATCTTCCTTCTGGCTAAAGCTTCAAACCTATGGGCATATAAGCCCACTTCCTCTCCAGCTTTCATTTTCACTTCCTCGAACCTATCATCCGTCTTGCATACAACACTTTCCTTCATTCTCTTCACCTGCCTAATCACTCTATCCTTCACGGACTCATACCTCTATAGCACATCCTTAACCACCCACCCAAGAACTCTCCCAGCTGCTTCATGCACACACTTTCATTCTCCCCATACTCCAGTCTACAGTACTTCCCATACTCATACTCACATGTCTCTTCCCTTCCCGATGCAAAATTTCTAAGTGAGGGGAACCTCCCTCAGGAACACTGTTTTAGCCTCTTTCACTGCTGCCTCACTCAAACCTTCACTACTACTACTACTACTACTACTACTACTACTACTACTACTACTACTACTACTACTACTGAACTTCTGATTCCAAGCTACCCCTCCAAATCTGGGAACTCCACTCCTCTTTCCTCACACCTCTCCCCTTTTGTGTTTTCTTCTTTCCTTTTGTGTTTTCTTCTTTCCCTTTCTTTTCTTACTTTTCTCTTCCTTGTCACTGTCACTCACCTCACTCATACAGCCCTCATCCATGGCAGGACTTCCCTTCCTTTCTTAGGGATTTTCTCCTTTGCACCTTTTACCTCATCATTCTCACTTTCCCTCCCAACATTGGCCCCGCTCTTAGCCATTTCAGCGTCGTCTTCTCCATCACCTCCATTCTTGCAACCAGTTTACTTCCCCTTACCTTGGCTTTCTCATCCATTGCCTCCATTCTTGCAACCAATTTACTTTCCCCTACCTGGGCTTTCCCAAACTTATCCTGCATGCTGATCATCGTGCACATCAGCCTATCCAATCTCTGTGTCCAACCTTGCTTCCCTTCACCTGACCAACACCTTCCAAACCTGCCCCCTCTGCCATCTCCATTATGCACCCCATTCTTACTTTACTATCAAAGGCCCCACGTTGGTCACCAAAATATTATGTAGGGGCTTGGGGCTTTTTCTTTTAGTGCATACTTGGGGCAGTATGATGGGAACAGATTTGGAGGTTATTAAATGAAACTCTGACTGTTCTTAATCTATTTATTACCTTTTAACCTACAGAATGGGAACTTAACCTAATCTTAACACTGTAATTCATCAAAACTTATCCTACTCAGTCTTAATCCTATAGTTCCCCCCCCCCCCCACTATCAAAGAACTTTAACCTAATTGAACCTTGCTGTCAATAAATATTAATACTATATAATGTTCCCCCAACTATGGACTCTGAGACTTCTTCAAATTGGGAGTTAGCTTGCTCAACATCAGCCAATTTAGGATTTCGTTGCTATCTTTCTTCTCAGTGAAGGGATCAACACCTAGTTTTGTTCCTTCTAACTGCTGTTGAACTTTACTTGCTGCAGGCTTGTCAAGATCAGCACCTTTTGTGATTTAGTGCCATATATGGAGGAACAGGAAGAAGGGTGGCCTGACCAATTGTTTTTGTTTCTGCCATCTGGCAGCTTTGCATTCTCTCCCTATGTTCCTCATCACTTTTCTGCTTTATCCCTTCCTCTATTTTCAACTCAGGTAAGGTGAAGGGGAGCTCCTCACTCAACGCTAACCCACTCAAGCAAACTGCAAGTAGGAAAAAGAAAAATAAAAGATTACAGGGTAATCAATTGTACACTAACACTCAAACTAAAAGTAAATATAATAAAAAGAAATCAAATATTAATTCATACAAACCAACTTTTTCATACTACCACACTGGGACACTTGGTGTTGGTAAGCAACAACACCACAGTAGTGGCATACGTCAACAAGCAAGGAAGCCAAGTGTCTCTTTCACTGCACCAGTTGATGATGCAGGTGCACAAGTGGGTGGTAGTACACTTGTTAAAGCTGTCAGCCAGGTACACTGCAGGCAAGAGGAATGTAGTGGCAGACAAGCTCCGTCGCTGCAGTCAAGTGATAGGGGCAGAGTGGTCCTTTCACATGAAAGTCATGGAAATCCTATTCGATTTTTGGGGTCGCCCATCAATCAACCTGTATGCCTCCCAGCACAACAGGAAGCTGTAGGTGTTTTGCTCCATCATCCCCACCCCATGGGCTGCAGCAGAGGATGCCCTCCAACACCCAGGGGACAAACTGGATGCTTACATCTTTCCACCGTTCTGTCTGCTTCACCTGGTGATCAACAGGTTGATGATCACCAGGAACTCAGGATGACCCTGGTGGCCCCCAAATGGCCATGTGCCACATGGTATCCGGACTTGCTAGCTCTTCTTGTCGAGGCACCGAGAGAGATTCCCCTTGGCACAACCTACTGTGTTAGCCACACGTAGAACTGTTCCACCAGTCCATGAAGTCACTTGCACTTCACGGTTGGAGACTATCCAGCATCTTTTGTAAGCGAAAGGCTTTTCTCGCCGCATAGCAACAGAGATGTCTGGATACCTGCGACAGTCCTCTGCCACAGTCAAATGGGAAATGGGCCGTCTTCTGTGGTTGGTGTCGTGGACGGGGTCTCTCTCCAGTTAGAGCTACTGTTCAGCAAGTAGTGGGTTTCCTCTTCTTCCTTCACTGAGAGAAGCTTCTCTGTCTCAGCTGTCAAGGGCTGTAGGCACTAGCAGATCCAGAAAAATTGCATGGGGGGGTGCCACCAATTTTCATATACATTATATTATATATATATGTATATATATAAATACAGGCAGTCCTCGGTTATCGGCTTGGTTCTGTTCTGAGGGTGTGATGATAACCGAAAATCACCGCTAACCAAAAATTGGTGATTTTCGTGCTTTTTCGCCGAATTTCGGGGCTTATCGGCACCAAAAAATGCCAATTTTCAGTTACCGGCGCCTCTGGTAGGTAGGTATTGGTGCCAATACCCAATTATCGGTGCCGATAAATGGAAATCGGCGTTTTTTGACCCTGAAAATTGACAATTTTCATCGCTAAACAAGCGCTGTAAAACTGGATCACCATTAACCGGGGACTGCCTCTGTATATGTATACAGGTAGTCCCCGGTTAATGGCAATCCGGTTTTATGGGGCCTGTCTAGCGCCGAAAATTGCCGATTTCCGCTTATCGGCGCCGATAATTGGGTATTGGCACCAATACATACCTAACAGAGGCGCCGATAACTGAAAATCGGCACTTTTCGGTTATCATCACACCCCCAGAACGGAACCCCCTCCAATAACCGAGGACTGCCTGTGTATATATATATGTGTGTGTGTGTGTGTGTGTGTGTGTGTGTGAAGTTTTCATAATAAAACTAATATTGTTATACTTACCTGAACACCTGAATTAGCCCTTAATCCCACTAGCCTGAACAACTCTCAACTGCCCATCCCACTATAGTGGGAATTTTAACAGCCAGCGTTACCAACGCTGCAGGTAAAATCTTGTCACTTGAGCTACCATAACAAACGGTTGGCAACGCTGACACAGGTGTGCGCCAACATGCCCCATTTTCATCAATTGCTTTATTCAAGGTCAAGATTGATGTGGGGAAGGAGGGTGGGAATTATTCAGGTGTTCAGGTAAGTATTACAATACAGGTATCAGTTTTATTATGAAAACTTCATATTGCAATACACTCCTTGAACACCTGAATTAGCCCGATTAACAACATTTAGAGGATGAGGGATCAATTCTATTGCACGCCCCTTTGACAACCGCAAAGATGGTAGCTCACCAATCTGCTCTGCATAAGATATCCATTTAGCCAAACACTCACCATATCAATCGATGGTTTCAGTGAAGAGACATGTTGGAGAGTACTTTGATCGAGTCAGGTCAGTACTCTCGGCTAGGATACCTATCTAGTTAAACACTCACCTTATCAATCGTTGCTTTTGGTGATGAGACATGATGGAGAGTACTTTGATCGCCCGTCAGGTCCGTACTGTCTCAGTCCGTCGACCTCCCATGTGGTTCTTCAGAACCTCTCATGTATGGAGGAGTATGGTGATCTCCCATGTGGCTATTCATAGCCTCTCATGTATGGAGGGAAATAAAGCAGTGTGCCGAGCCGCTGATCCTCTGGATAAGGTCCGACGATCGACGAGAGAAGAAGTATCTCGGTGCCGATGAAATATCCTAGCCTACTAGAGTACCCCCTTGGACTCTCGTAGGGAAACTATCAAAGACTAAGATACTTAAAACGTACTAAACCTAAGTTCATGTGATTATATTATCACTGTTGCCTAAGAATTCTAAAGACTAAAAGGAATTCCTCTATCTGGTTAACCTAAGAATCTCTTCACTATGTGAATACTGCATCAGCTAAATAAACGCCCCTAGATAAGAGACTTCGCCGCTAATGTGGCCTAAGAGAATAACCCTCCGCACTAAGCGAATACCACCTCAGCTAAATGAATGCACCTTAGATAATAGACTTCGCCGCTACATGTGCAAAATAGTGCGACATCTCATGATCTCAGAGTCATTGGTGTTGCTACTGTTGTTACTAGTACAGCTATAAACTGAAGTTTGATGTGCGACGCGCGTTCTCACATTCAAATGGTTTGTGGACAATGAAGCCCCGCCCACAAAGTCAGGCTCGAACAGACTTTCTTCAAACCGTTCGACAATGTGTTCGACAACCAAATACCCCATTCACACGTTCGAACATCACTTCAAACACAGGTCTGTCGAACCGCGTTCGACGAACCGTTTGACCGTGTAAACCCCCCCTTAAAAGAATAACCCTCCGAACCTCCGTGTTAATACCCTCTCAGCTAAATGAACGCTCCCTACATAATAGACTACGCCGCTAAACGCTGTGAGGCGAATTGAACATCTCTAAGTAAAATGAGTAAACACTGAGACGGACTTCCAAGTAGCTGCTTCCAGAATAGACGGCAGTAAATAATTCCAGGGAAAAGGAAGATGAATTGGACATACTCCGAATACTGTGCGGTCAGGAGAATACAGAACTGAAGACGACGAAGAACAACCCTGAGAAGCCCTCCGAAAGTAACTAATCACATTCTCTGACAGCGGACGGGAAGGATTCGCGGAGAGACAAGTGTGTGAGGAAGCGGAAGGAGTTTCGCAACCCTTGATAAATAGACTTTAATGCTCCCACCAGACATAAAGGTATCTCCGCTGGATCACCAGTAATGAACACTTGCAGATAAAGAACTTTAAACAAACGAGGCAGAGTTTTAACCTCTGACTCTGTCTTCGCCGCAAATTCCGGAAGACAGACAAATATGTATCATTCTTGCACAGGAACCCAACCTAGAAACTGCCTGAAGCTCGCCCAACCCTTTAGCTGAAGCTAAAGCTGTAAGAAAAGGCAACTTCTCAGTGTCTTAACGTTATGGTTTCAATAGGTTCAAAGGCAGGGGAAAGCAAGATAAATATTGAAATACTTCCAATAAGTCCCACAAAGGGGGCCCGAGTCGGCAAAAACAGGACGTTCAATCTTACAAGAACTTAATCAACGATTATCTTTCTACTTGAAACTTCAGGAATGTGGAAACTAAATATACCTCTAATCGTTGAGCGGTAGTCAGTAATGGCCGAATACGAAAGACTCTTGATTTTCCGGAGGAATAAAGGAAAAAACGCTATTTTGGCTATGGAAGGTCTAGAGATGGAATGGCCTTCCTTACGAAACTAACTTCTACACCATTTCTAGCTGAACCTGGTAAGGCTTACGGGTTGACTTAATCTAAAAGAAAACTATTTAGGCACAGTTTTAGGGAGTCCGGACTGTTGAGCGGCCCTCTCTACAGTTGCCCTGCAACTAGGTCCAGCACGCGAGGGTTTGGATGATAATAATAGAAAGAATGCGGTCTTTGAGAAGAAGTAGTTTCGCATTGGTAGGGACGACGAAACTTCCGTAGGGAGCTCTAGGAGTTCCGGAAACCAAGCGTGTTATGGTGAGCAGGGAGCTATTAGAGTCAAGGTCGTCTTGACACTCGCCCGCAATTTCCCTATTACCTGATTAATGAGACCGGATGGAGGAAAGGCGTACACTTGCATGTGATTCCAACTTGTAACATCACCTTGGTGACTATTGAAATGGGGACACCCTTAGAGAGAAATAATCCGGAAGACGATGGTTTAATCATGTCGCGAATACGTCAACAGTTGCTGGTCACTTCCGGAGAACCTGGCATATTACTTCCAGAGTCAAAGTCCACTCTCCCCCCCCAATACCTGAACAAGAGCGACCTAGCGAATCTGCCTGTACTTTGGGACTCCTGATATAAGTTGGGGAAGAAGAGACACTTTCGTTCTTCGCACCCTCTCAGGACTATGTGCTATAGTATAGTATTGAGTTCTGTTGAGCCTGTTCCCCTCTGAGTTCTTCAGATACGACACAGCAATTACACTGTCGCTAAACATAGCCACTACTCTGTAGCGCACTAAGACTGAGAATAACTGAGGGCTTCCTTTACAGTGTTGATTTTCCCGAAGATTTATTGACTACTCTCGTTCCGAGGCCTGAATTCCTCCAAGGTTGTTTCCCAACCTTGATCTGAGGCATCTGTGTACAGATGAACGTCAGGAAGAGGGGAGTCGATAGACCTTTCCCCTGTCAGATGCATTTCTGACTACCACAAACGATCCAACAGGCAACAATTGCTCCCGACTATAACAGTGTTCTCGTTGTGGAAGTCCCAGCAATTCCTGAGACATACCTGAAGACAGAGCACATTCGGACACGAGACCGTGGAATTAAAAGAGAGAGAGAGAGAGAGACATTCTCCCTAAGAGGCTTCTCCGAGCTGGTACTGGCCGTTCCCTGCTGGACAGGAACCCTTCCATCTGTGAAGGACCGATTGGACTCTCTCTAGGGTTGTGAAAACCCTCAGTAAGAGAGGGAATCCGCTTACCTGAATATGTTAAGAATTCCATAGAATTCCCTCGCTCTTACTAGCTCCTCTGGAGAGGAGGCCAGTGAAACGATCGTCTAGATACTTCAACACTCTGTATCATCTAGATACTTCAACACTGTATCCTCGACGATGCATAATTGCCAACACCGGAGACATGAGTTGAAAGAAACCATGTTTGTCATACTGGCTACGTCATCATCCTTGAACAAGAATTAGCTAAGGCTAATGGTGTTCTAAGCAGTCCCTCTTATGAACGTCCGGATACTGAGGGGGAAGATGACCAAGATAGAAATTTTGACTCTCCGGCTCCAAACGTCGTAGACGAAGCCAAAGCTTTCGCCTGGTGAGCCAGAGCCCTCAAGATAAATTTATTAGGCTGCCAACAGCCATGGATCCGAAGGGACATAGCTGTCACTCTTTAGAACCCGCATTACAATAACTTGACCGCATCCAGAAAGAATGCGCAAGGGCCTCAGTCTAATTGCGCAACACATACCCCCAAGCACCTGCTTCCCTAAGAGAAGTCCCTACGAGCCGAAACAACGCCAGAGACTTAAACAGGAATGCCTCAACTGATTCGTTGAGGGGCAACCTGACACCTGCCAAAGGATTACCTCGAACAGCGTAAATCGTCCTACTCGGAGAGAGAAGAGTGCTATCTATTAGAAGCAACTACCGATGCTAAGTGAACATCCACCTCCTCCAAAGCCTGGCTAACCCGATCGAACCAAACCAGCCAACACGAAAAAGAGGCAGGAGCTGGTTAATGTCATAAAAACCTCAAAATCTTGGGGTAGGATGCGCAAACGAAACCACTGCAGAGGGACAGAAGATGATGAAGGAGAGAGAATGAAAGAGGTAGAAGCTCCGCGCCGAGGGCGGCCGGCAGACCTTACCCACTTGGAGGCTTGCGGTTCTGCCATTACCCTCAGCACCCGTTAGGGCTGGTTCTGGAACAGGCAGGGGAGCTGAAAAGGAAGAAGAATTAGACATCCTAATACTACCATTATCACTATCTGAGAAATGTTGAAGAAGACTAGCTATTGAATTTTCCTTACTACTTGCAATCCTATCCTCTATCTGTTTGGCTACCATTGAACTCGCTAAATCCATCAACTGATCTGTAGCAGAAGTCTGAGACACTTGAGGCAACGAGAATCTGACCGACGTCTGCCGCCGTTACTAGCCAAAGACTTGCGATGACGAATGTAATCAACCCTCTCTTGTGCCTCCAATGGGAACATTCATTGCAATGAGTCTGGACATCACAATTAACCTTCCTGCATACCTGACGGAATGTCTATTGTGTCTCAAGGTACTCATCTGTCTTTGCAGGAAGAAGAAGCGATGAGCGCCAGAGTCCACCGTTGTAGGCAGTCGAGGCCAACGTCGAAGCCAATGGCACGGTAGTAGAAGGTGAAAAGTCCGTGACTCACAATCGAGACCGGGAACCAGCGAGTCCAAATCCAAAAGACGTTCCACTTCGAAGATATCCAGAAAATCCAGGAGAAAAACCGTTAAATCCAATCCAGGTCTTCACCACAAGTCCAAAATACAAAGAGAAGTCGGGCAATACGATTAAAACCTGGCACTGCAGAAGGAAACAACCTTCCAGCAGCGCAAACAAAAAGCAGTTGACGAAAATGGGGCGTGTCGGCGCACACCTGTGCCAGCGTTGCCAACCGTTTGTTATGGTAGCTCAAGTGACAAGACTTTACCTGCAGTGTTGGTAATGCTGGCTGTTAAAATTCCCACTATAGTGGGATGGTAGTTGAGAGTTGTTCGGGCTAGTGGGATTAAGGGCTAATTCAGGTGTTCAGGGAGTAAATATATATATATATATATATATATATATATATATATATATATATATATATATATATATATATACACAGTCATACCTCGAAATTACATGAGGTTAGGTTCGAGCCTCTCGTGCAAGGTGAATTTTGGCGTAAGTTTGGCATGGTCTTTAAAAGTGCTAATAAATGTTTATTTCCAGAGTTTAAGTACTAAATATGACCCTAATCATGCTCCCAAAGTATTAAGCTAACTTTTTAAATGAACTAAAGTTAGTGTAATTTTATTTAAAATTTAGCTTATTACCCTTAAAAAAGGAATACAGTAAATGGTTGACATAAAATTGAGTACTGCACAGTTTCATAATAGCGAATTTACAGTAGGTGCGTACGTATACTAATGTTACCCTAATTCATGGGATGCCGTTTTCTTTGTCACTTAGAGTAAAAGCCGTTTTCTTTGCGTCACTAGGCAAAACGTCACAGTCAACAAAAGTACAATTCCATAAAACATCGAAAACATGCACATAATGTTTGTAGAAGGCAGTACAGTACAGGTAAAATTCAATCAATTTAAAATTATATACTGTACAGGTAATGACGTACCAGAGAAATAATAAGTTGTAAAAGTATGTTTGAGCGCTAACTACAAATGAGAGAGAGAGAGAGAGAGAGATACTGTAATAAAGTAACTGTACTGCTTTTGTATCGTATTTATGCGCAGATATATAAATACAAATTTTCCATTCTGATTTTACACCTAAAAACACGAAAACTTAAAAATTAAACACACTTTCTACAGGGTATCATCTTTGAAAAAATGCAGTAACTAAGGGTATCACATCTTGTAAAAGTACACCAACTGAACGTGCTGTAATTACATGCACATACAGATTGCACCAGCACTTTTCTCCAAGGTGAACAAAGTAATTTTCAAAGAATGACACTTATACAACTCTTAGTTACATCTCTGATATTACATTAACGAATTCATTTTATCAAGTGAGCGTGACTGAACAACCTCATCTCAAGGTCATGTAAAGTCCTTGTGACAAAGACTTTGCAGATGGACATAATACTTGTATGATATTTATGTACAGAAATATAAATATAAATTTTCCATATCGATTTTACAGTTAAAAGCATGAAAACTTATAAATGTACTTCAAACATTAAACAAGCATTTTCTGCCGGGGTATCATCTTTGAAAAGTGCAGTAACTTTGCAAATGGGTATCACATCTTGTAAAAGTACACTAACTGAATGTGCTGAAATTACCTTTGCATCATATTTATGCATGTACAAAAATAAAAATAATACATTTTTGATACAGATTTTACACATGAAAGCATGAAATGCATTTTTCATAGAGATTTTGCACATTAAATCATGAAATGCATTTTTCATACAGATTTTACACATAAAAGCATGAAATGCATTTTTCATACAGATTTTACACATAAAAGAATGAAATGCATTTTTCATACAGATTTTACACATAAAAGCATGAAAACTTGTAAATTACTTCAAAAATTAAACACCCACTTCTGCAGGGTTTCTCGAGAATTTCGTGTGTCTGTGAAAAAATTGCGTATGCCCATTAGTTAGGTTCAGTGAAAAGTTCGTGTGTGTGTGAATTCAGCAACTCGAATCGTAAGATCAAGTATTACTGTATGTATATATATATATATATATATATATATATATATATATATATATATATATATATATATATATATATATATATATATATATATATATATATATATATATATATATATATATATATGTGTGTGTGTGTGTGTGTGTGTGTGTGTGTGTGTGTGTGTGTGTGTGTGTGTGTGTGTGTGTATTTTAGATTATTTTTTCCCATTTTTATATTACACATTTATGTTGTTATTATCTAAACCTTCAATATTATTTCGTTATTATTTTTCATGGGGGGGAAATGTGCCCAGGTGTCCCCCCCCCAATCTGCTAATGGCTATAGGGCCACCCTGGGCCTAGTCCTAAGCCTGAGAGGTGTGGATATCTCCTCCTCGCTGGAGATATCTGTGCTGATGAAGAGCTTCGAAAGGTCTTGCCCTCCCAGGGAACTCAGGCCCCCTGCGTAGGATGTGACTTGTACTTGTACCAGACTCGTGCACTGTACAAGCCCTTACGAGAGTCATCAGACAAGGATCTGACCCTGAAGACCATTTTTCTCCTAGCCCTGGCATCAGCGAAGAGAGTAGGTGAACTGCACGAACTTTCCTTTGATGTGAAACACTCGAGGGGATGGAGATTGGTTATGCTCAATTTCGTCCCAGATTTCGTAGCAAAGACTCAGAATCCATCGGTCCCTGACGCCAGATTTAAGTTTTACAATCCTCTCCCTAGAGGACTTTGTTGGCAGTGATCCAGATGAGATGCCACTGTTTCCTGTTAGAATGCTGCGGTGCTATGTGAAGAGGACTTGCCATCTCCGGCATGAGTGTCGACAACTCTTCGCTAGCACTGGCTTGACCAAGAAAGAGGTGTCCAGGAACACTATCTTTTTCTGGCTTCATGAGACAATCAAACAGGCATACTCTGCGTCAGGTGAGGACGACTCCAACACGTTCTGGATGAGACCTCACAAAGTCGGGCATTGGTCCATCCCTCCCGTTCAGGAAGAATCTGTCGATTCCTCAGGTTCTGAAGGTGGTGGTGTGGTTGCGCCAGACCACTTTCACCTCCATCTACCTTCGGGAAACAAGCCTCTGGACACTTATTCTTTGGGTCCTGTGGTGGCTGCTCAATGAGTTGTGTAGCTCACCCGGCTTCTCTAAGAGGACAGGTAGCGTCTTGCCTAAGGTGTACGGTTGTGGAAGAGAGAGCGTGTGTTTGTGTGTGTGACTGGTCCTCCCATCCCTCTGGAATGGGCACTAATCCAGGTGAGTTTTCTACAACTGAGTAACCATTCTATAATCTATTGATGTAAAGAAGCAACCCTCTCCTCCCACTAGCAAGAGGGGAGAGGGGCCTTTCCATTGTCTCCAACACAAGATTCTACCTAGCCTTTTTCTTGAATGAAAACGTGCCCAGAAGTCTGACAATTAAACATACAGTTCCTATACTTCATTCATTGGTCAGGGGAATGGTCCTCTTCCTTGATCTCTCGACCAGAAGTAAGTCCTCCTATAATAAGAACTGAAAGTTTTGTGTACTGTGTAGGAACAAATGACATTTTAAAGGAATTGATATTTTTCCTAACTATACAAACCTGAGGTCTTTATAGTTAAATGCCCACCTCATGCCACCTCTCAAGCTGACACCAAGATTATACCTGGGCCAAACGTAAAGTGACGCTCTACTGACCAGGTGGGTAGGACTCTCACGTGGTTTTTCGATAGTTAACTATCATACTACTAAGTTAAAAGTTTAACGGCCAATTTCCAGCTGCACTGAAGGTAATTCCTATAATAAAGACCACAGGTTTGTATAGTTAGGGAAAATACAAATTACTTTAGAATTTGTCATATTATGTTCCTGAGTTTGTAATGAAAATTCTGAACCTGTTAATACCTGATGAGAGATTCAAGAGTTTCTCAGGAACCCTCCCCTCGCCACATCTCTGAGAAGGTGGCGAGAGGGTGCTTTACCTGCAACCTGTTTGCTCAGCATGATGCATGGTGTTTGCATCAACCACACTAACCCTCTCAAGGGTACAGAAAGAGAACCAGTGCTGCCTGATTGATTGGTGTTTGCATGCTCTTCAGAGTGTGTGCAGTACTGAGGTCCCTCTTCAAAGAAGATCTCCTTTGAGTTTCTCCCAGTGTCTCTTTAGACACTACAGAACATGTACATCAGAAATTACTTGATATACACCTAAATGCCCACTCTTTCTGGGATCATGAACATTCCACAGGTGTTTGGGTTGAACAGACCGGCTCGTACGCGGTCTGTTGACTATGAGTTCATTATTATGGCTGCTTGTTTCTCTGGTCAATAACATCAAAAGTTTATGGTTTTTATATGTTCATTCAATGAATGAAAGTACATCTTTTTAGTTTTTACCATAAAATCTGCTGGGGATGTAACAAATATAAAATTCTGTCTTTTTCAGAATTTGTTTATTCCTTTATATACATGTTACATTTGATAATTATGTAGGCCGGTTATTTATCATGTAGCCTACAAGTATGCAAATTTCTCACTTAGACTAAATTGAAGCCAACACATGCAGGTGCATCCATCTGATTAGTAATTTTTTCTTATCAGATTTGTCCAGACATATATGATATTAGAGTGAAAAGGTTTGACAGTCAGAATGGGAATTTTATGCATTTATTTACAGAAAATGTAATGACATAACAATGAGGTAAATGTTGTTGAAACTGCAAATTTCCTATATCACTAATTGGCAACCATCAACGGTGACTCAAAGCTCTCGCTGTTTGCAGATCACTGTCTCTCAGCACTATTGCCAAACTGAGTCAAGAACGGATGCAACATAATTAGACATACAGTATTCTTCATTTTCTCTACACATATCACAAGCATCTAAAATCTGAAAGCACCAGCATATTCAGGGTGAATTTATTGCATGAAAACACGTTTTATTTTATCTTGATCACATGAATAATGCAAAATCTGATGATAAGTAAAAACAGGTATAAAGAATTAAATGCTTCTCTCTTCACTTTTACTCATTGTAATTCCTTTGTGTTTTATCTTATTGATTTCAGGAAATCAAGATTTAGTTGTACAGTTAATACCAAACTCTATGGCATGACCAAAACTTTCCTATCTTGTGCAAAACGTGAGATAGATGAAGAAATATAAACATATTGCTAGTTTTCTGAGCTACAGACATAAAAATGAGACAGTGAGCGAGCCGCCTATCTCCCAGTACCAGCCAATCAGAGGCTGCCAAACAAATGTCTCGTAAGGCCCAATAATCTACCTTAAGTGAACCAGGTATAGCGTGCAGGTAAACCTTCCTACTGTTGCCCCCACGAAGTACACCTTGGGACAACCTGGCCCCTTTGTTAGGCATATTCCTTATCATAAGATCATGTGAATCCCAGTGGTTGGTAGGTTCAAGACATCCTTGTCAGTGCATGCCAGTGATTGGTAGGTTCAAGACATCCTTGTCAGTGCATGCCAGTGATTGGTAGGTTCAAGACATCCTTTTATGTGCATGCCAATGGTTGGAAGGTTCAGGTCATATCCCTCTTGGGATACATCAGATCTGAGATTGTTTAATGGTATGCTTATGCACTCTTGTTCACCTAGAATGCAGCCAGTGATTGCAGAAGTGGAGAAAGTCTACAAATTGATGGACCTCATTTCTCGAACTCCTGAGTGGGGGAACTTCTTTGCTCATGTGCATTGTCTTGTTGAACCCATGCCTTTTTAGGCAATTAAGGGTGAGTTAATGCTACCTCCTCCTTCAGTGTGCCTGCAGTTGTCAGACTGAAATGGATGTTGGGTTGTTAGTGATATAAGTAAGACCACCTTTTACAGTACAGTGATTACTTGGAGGATTTGGTCATATTCAGTTGTTACACTTAGGCTGAGATGGTCTTTTACACGATAACACCATCTGCTCACATGATCAGCTTTTGGATAGCCTACACTTTCCCCGAGGTTTGGGTAGCTGTCATAACCTCTCTACAGTATTGGTATTTACGTAGGTTTTATTATTCGCAGATATTCGGGACATATCCTCTATGATTCTCAGGTGTTACACTCATGAGAGACATTCTAGCCTGTTGACTAGGATTTCCATGCAAGTGCACACAAACATGTTTGCTTCATTAAGTTTGATCTTGACTGATCATGTGGAGGTCTGCAGATTTTCTACCACTGTTTCAAAGGTTATGTGTTACCCCAAAATTGTTGTGGGAAAACCTATAGGTTGGTGAACCACAGCTTCAAGAGGTTATTTCTATAATTGTTTGTTAGTGATCAGTATTGACTTGGCCATTCATATCCATTCACCTCCTTCCAAAGAAACTTGGGCTATTGATGTATCAGCATCTTTGGGGTAAGTCCAGTTTTTAAAATGAAACTTACCTTTCTATTATGATAGCTGTATTCCCGCGTCAGGCAGGTGAGAGGTCGGTAGAGTGAAAAGTAAACAAAAAATAATAAGATTGTTTAGTTTGAACCATCTATTCACCCATCCCTTTCAGGTGGTTTGAGCGTCTATAGTTTTCCATTCAGTTTTTTCTCTGTTGTCAGCCTGCGAGGACACATTGGAGAGTGTTTACTTGATTTCGTTAATTAGATCGTTATCTGAATTTGGTTTAGATTTTCTTGTGTTTTATATTTGTCATTATATAGGATTTCTTCCAAAGAGGAGAAAAACAAGTTGTTTCCAGTCTGTAAGGTAAGAGGGTACATACCCGGCTTTACTCTTCAGTTTACAATGGTCACAACCAATGTGTTAAATGTAGGGACAACGATTGCTAGATCAGTGTATACGTATTGGTTGGTCAGGTGAAATAATGAATATTTATTTAAAGTATAAGCAGATGTGAGAAGCAGATAAGAATAGAAAAAGACAGAAAAGATTCTTCTAATTCTATGACGGGAAGTGAGGTTAGGAATAAGTTTCTCATTTTTCACGACCTCTCAAATATCAGCTCCTGCTGTTCTCCCTGTTTTCCTAGTAATGCTTCTCCTTCAAAATTTTCTGCTCCCAAAGCTCCCCATCTTGTTCAGGAATGAGGTTTGGCATTTAGAAATGATATAGCTATAATTATAGTCTTAGGGCTACTTGCTGCTTTATTGGCTCAATTACTCGACCTATTTTGGGTTTCCCCCTTGCGGCATAGGAAATGCCAATGCCCTCCCTCCCTCCTTGCTAGCCATACCCTAACCACGCCCTGTGACGCTCCTTCTACTGTTGCAGGTACAGGGGAGTGGGGTATGTCCAGGAGTGGAAGTGGTTTGTGCCCTTTGTCTTCCTCTGGCCAACATGGCTCATGTCATGTACAGGTTGGCACTCGGTCACCAAAAGATAAGCACGATGAGATCAAGCAAATTTCGGTAAATTAGTTTAGTAACATTCTTGTTGCAGAAAAGGGTAATGTTCAAGGATTAAAATAAACAGACTGATGAAGTGTTAAATAAAGTGTCAGTTTCTATAGCTTAATAAAAGTATGAAAGAAAGAGCTATAAAGCAAAACTGTTTCAAGTTATATAACTTTGCACGTAACGTGAATAGTGTAGTGTGCCTGCAACTGTGCTTGTGGAGTGAGTTCTTAGGAACTAGGAACCAGTCAGTAGGTAGATATGCAAGATAAGGTTAAGCGTGCTCACTCATTATCTGATTTTTTATCCCATAGGCCTTGCCGGAGGCCACGTACTCCTAGCGATCCCTGTCCGGGTTCTTCCTGTAGTCTTCCCTTGCAAGATGATTTGGTATTCAATCGGAGGTATTTGCCTGACATCATACGTTCGTTTGATAGAAGGCACTCGCTTGCAGCAGGCTGCTTGCCTGGTAGCAGGCGTTTGCCTGGAAGTAGGCTCTCGTCTGACAGCAGGCACTCGCTTTGGAAGCAGGCGCTACCTTTGCATCGGAAGCTCTCTTGCCACCAGTCACTCGCCTGCCATCGGACAAGCGCTTGACAGCAGGTGCTCGCATGACCCTGAATGCTTCCCAACTGTTAGACTTTTTCCTGACACCAGGCAGCCATTTTGTTCTCAGTCTCCCAGGCTGTCTGGCTATGTCAGTTTGTCTTCACGTTTTTTATCTGATGTGAGGGATTTTTGTGCAAGTAACTGCGATCGGGTGTGTGAACGCATTTGTTCTCCACATTCTCCTTCCTTTCTAAGACGTTTACATCAACTTTTGGCACCTGCTTCGCGAGACAGTGCTAGTTTCTTTTGCTTCTCGGAGATGTAGGAACTTCTATTGTAGTTCCAGCTCTTCTCAGATGTCGTGCTTTCGGTCCCCTTCTTTGTCAACTTGAGCTACTCCTGAGCATTCTAGGTGTTTTCTTCAACCACGTTGCACATCGTGGACGCCTCCGGCTGCTGGCCAGTCTCCAAGGCAGGATTCAAAGTATTGTTGAGCCTCTTTTAGGCATTCTTGAGCCTCTTTTAGGCATTCTCGAGTCTCTTTTAGGCATTCTCAGTCACCTTTTTCAGCGCCGAGGTTCAGCGTATTCACCTGTTAGTCAAGCAGATCCTCCTTTGTTTGCTACTGTCTCAGTAGCAGAGCAGACTGGAATCTTCCCCTCAGCCAAGTATTTTGAGGTCGGCTCCTTCAGAATTTTTGGTTTTGCCTCCTGCTATCTCGATGTCAGTGCAGGGTGGTGTGAATAGTCAAGAATGCTTTGTTTCCTGTGCAGATGATTCTTTGGTGCCAGGCGCCATGGCACAAAGTGGAGCCAACCATTCCTCTGGTATGAAACAGGTTTTTTGCTTCCATCTAATTCCTTTTTAGAGAGAGTTGACACTCTTTCATCTCAGGGAGCAGGGTGTTTTGCTGCCACCACCCCTGCTTCCCAAGGATTTCCCTCTATGAGCCTGCAGCTTGTGAATTTGACTGGGTGCTGGTGAAGAGCAGGTAGTATCATCAGCTGTTCAGAGACTGATTAAGGTTTGTGCTAGCAAATTTCCTGATTTCTTTGAGGAACCAGTAATTCAGGATTCAAGGTCCCTTAGGATTGCTAGGCTCGAGCCTAAGGGATATCCCCTTCTGTGTCCAAATGGGCTAAGTTTACACTGAACAGATTTGACTTAGTGGCTAAATTGCTCCATCAGTAAGTTTCATCCCAAGTTCTTCCCCTTTTCTTCCCCTCTTTATGAGAAAGAGGAAGGCGATGTCTTATGATACTAGGCAGTTACCCTTTATCGGAAATGGTTGTAGCAGCAATAGACGAATAGCAAATGAGATTGTTTCTGCTCTTCCTGCAAATTTTTGGCTGCTTAGCTAGAGCAGTTTCAGGCTCCCTTGGAGTCCA
The DNA here is from genome assembly GCF_040412425.1 of Macrobrachium rosenbergii. Classification (NCBI taxonomy): domain Eukaryota; kingdom Metazoa; phylum Arthropoda; class Malacostraca; order Decapoda; family Palaemonidae; genus Macrobrachium; species Macrobrachium rosenbergii. The sequence continues at coordinate 42,748,409 of NC_089765.1, read as the reverse complement.
TGCATGCCTTTACTAAGGCAGTTGTCTAGTGTTCTTTTTGACGTCCTCTGTCTCTTCGACAAAGGAGGTTGACGTTAACACGCATCACCCCTTGCATTCTTTACTGAACATCTCAGCATTAGGTATGATAGTGCAAGTGGTTGAGAAGTGGAAACCAGATCATTGTTGCATTACTCTAAAAAATTTAAGCATACACAACCAAGGCAGCAGCCGTTTCTGCAGTTAATGCAAGTTTCAAGGTCCCCCAGGCAAATGGGCAAGTCACTGGGGCCATTGAGCCAGCCCTTTTGGCCTTTCAGGAAGGACAATAAGCATCCTAGAAATCTAGCTCCTGGTAATGTGATGCATCAAGCCTCCAGTCCCCAGTAGGAGGGAGGTTGAGCCTCTTTTATTCTGTTTGACAGGATCTGGAGGCAAATCTCTGGGTGGTGGAGGTACTGTAGGAGGGATACACCATCCCCTTTCTTCCCAGCCTCCTCTAGCCAGTTCTCCTCTGGAGTTTCCCTCTTATCTTCACAATTAGAAGTTCCAGATCTTGCAAGAGGAATTAGACTCTCTTGGGCTAAAAGGAGCTGTGGAAATAGCCTTGGATTGAATGGTATCAGTGGACATGATGGATGCTTACCCAGTTTCAAGGAAATATTTGCAGTTTGTTTTTCAGGGCAGTGTGAACCAGTTTTGGGCAGTATACTTTCATCAGAGCTAAGCTCCTCAAGTTTTACAAGAGTCCTATCTCAGTTGAGCAAGTGGGCTCACATGTTAGGCATTTGGATGCTTTTCTACCTGGGTGGTTGGCTGATTCTAGCGTCCAGTTTAGAGGGGAGCCTGAGGCCAAGGGATATTCTTTTAAAGTTGACAAGTATGTTGGGAATACTGATAATGTTTCAAATTCCAATCTAATACCAACTCAGAGCCTTGGTTACCTAGGAATGCTTCTGGACACGAAGAATTTCTTGGTTTTTCCAAAGGAGAAATACATAGACAACTTTGTTTTAATTTTAGAAGAATTTCTATCCTTCACAACCTGGCCAGCCAAGAAATGGTTGTCCCTGTTAGGGCACTTGTTATCACTAGAGAAGTTGGTTTTGGGTGCCAGGCTGAGAATGAGGCCAATTCTTTTCTTTCTCAAGAGGCACTGGAACCAGGAGGTTCAGCCGGAATCCATTCAAATTCAGGTCTTATGGGAGTTAGAGGACCCTCTGAGATGGTGGAACCATTGACCACGACTTTTGCTAGGAATGTCTCTCCAGTTGAAGAGCCCAGACCTCACGTTATATTCTGAAGCATCGTCAGAAAGTTGATGAGCAGTTGTAGCAGACAGGCATTTAGCCTGGGTTTGGCCCACAGAGGAAGGAGAACTCCGCATCATTCAGTTAGAGATGCTAGTGTGGAATGCTCCGATAGCTTTAGAGGATCTAGTCCTGCGCAAAAAGGTATCACTCTTTTCAGACAATTCAACAGCACTGGCATAGCTGAGCAATCAATGAGGCACAGAGTCAGAAGCTTTGTTCTGCCTTTCAAGTCACATTCTCACTTGGTCAGAGGAAAGAAAGATCCTTCTGTTACCCGAGTTTGTGCCAGGAAAAATGAACATTGTGGCAGATCAACTGATCAGAAAAGACCAGATTCTCTCTTCCGAATGGACCTTGCATCCAAAGTCTGCAGGGACCTGTGGAAGCTATGGGGCACTCCTCTAATGGACCTGTTTGCCACCAGGTCCAACAATTGCCTTCCAGTGTACTGCTCTCCAGTTCAGGATCCTGAGGCATGGGCAGTTGACACAATGCTTTTAGACTGGTCTTATCTGTACCTCTATGCTTTTCTCCCCTTTACTATGATACAAAAAGTACTAGCAGAATTCCTTATAACTGAATTCACTCACGACTTTGGTGACGTCGTGGTGGCCACCCAGATAATGGTTCCCAGACCCCCTGCCTCTGTTAGTAGATAGCCCAAGGCTTCTTCCACCAAGGAAAGGTCTTCTCAAACAGCCAGGAGGTATGAGGTTTCACCAAAAACTTCCCCATGCTTCAGCTGATCGCATGGAGAGACTCTACTGTCTCTTACCAGCAAGAGGTTTTTCAAAGGAATGCAGAAAGTCTATCGTAACTCCAGAAGGGAGTTGACTAATGCACTGTATCAAAGACATTATTAAATTCTTATCCTACAACAGATTATTTCAGTCCCAGCCATTAAGGATTTGACAGTGAAGACTGTTTTTGTTAGCCTTGGCTTTACTACCCAAGGAGCAGTCCTTTCTTTTCTACCCCCTTTTCAGGGCCAAGAATGATTTTAAGTCTCATCCTCTGCCTTGCATGATACCCAAAATGTCCTCTTTGATACCAGCTGGGGAAGAAACTTCCCGATGTCCAGTCAGAGCTCTCTCTATATGTTTGCAAAGGACTAGGAAAATCAGGCAGAATGTCAACAACATTTTTTGCAGCCCTGGGAAACCTGACTTACCCTTTTCAAAGAATGGTATGTCTGGTCTGTTCAGAGCTCTGGTTAGAGAAGTGCACTCAAATTTAGACTCAACTCTCTTAGCATCAGCTTAAAGTAAGATTCCACAATGGGTGAGTGGTAGTGACCACTTTCTTTCTCTGAAGAAAGTTGTTAATATGGCGCAGTGCAGGCGTAACTTCGTATTTGCCTTGCACTATCTGCGAGATGTGGAAATCCAATATGAATTGTGCAGAGTTCCTTTGCCCCTCATTTTGGCGGGGAAACAATTTGGGTAGCTGTACTCTGACCTTTCCTATTTAGTTAGGAAACTGTAGAATTTTGGGGAGTATGAAGGTACCTCTGTTGTATTAGGTGAGAGGCTTCACTCTTGTACCATCATTGCTGTGCTAGCCTAGGCACAATAAACTTCCAATATTGTTCAGAGGTCATGCTACCTAATGAATAGTCCTCACATGGCGACAGTACCAGCAGATAGATGCTAATCATTAGGTAAGTAGCTTCTTATTCCTGGTGGAATTTTATCGTTTTCTTTAGGGTATTAAATTTGTACTCACTCCTTTGCTCCATGCAGGAATCAGCTATCATAACAGAGAGGTAAGGTTCATTTCAGAAATATAAATTTTTATAATAAAATTTATTTTTTAGCTACTTACTTCTCTATTATGTAACCCCCCACCTCACCACTCATGTGGACAGAAGAAAAAACTAAATGGAAAACTATAGATGCTCAAACCACCTGAAAAAGGCGTGGGTGAATAGAATGTTCAAACCAAACGATCTTATTTTTTGTTTACTTTTCACTCTATCATCCTCCCGCCTGACACAGGAATACAGCTATCATAATAGAGAGGTAAGTATATAAAAAATAAATTTTATTATAAGAATTTCTAATCTTGCCTTAGGGAATCTGTACTTTCCAAGGCCATCTGTCGTTTCAGTACCCTGCAGCAGTGTTGGTACATAGATCATTGGGCTTTCAATGAGCCGAATGATTTGGAAGTAGCCACCACATCCTGTCTTGAACCTTATTGTACAAAGTTCTCAACGAGGTAAAGCAGTTGTTCTGACTGCTGTGGTTGTGTTCTGCTTGTGGTGTTCTGGATCAGGGCAACATTCTGATCTGTGGTGTGGAGGGTTCCTATTATCCTGCAATTGATCAGACTAACAACTGTGTAGGATGCCTTAGTGGTATTAATCACAGGTTCTATAACATAAATGACAATCATAGCCTATTGGTTCTCGTATGAAGGGAAAGTAAGACTTGAACCAGGGGCAGGAAGGAATCAGTTTTTCCTTATTACTCCCCATCATTGCTGTCAAACACTTCCATTCTTTCTCTCTTTCCTTAAGGGAGGTGAGAAAAGACATATTCAACTTTACCCCATTCAGAGGCAACATTGAGTCAGCATGAATATTTGAATGACCAATTTATACAATTTTTGTGGAATTTTCCACTTTTGCTAAAATTTATTGGACCTGATAAATAGGAAAAGATATCATAGCTGGGACTGGGTTTATATCCGACGTTAAATAGTGGGAACTGTGGTAGGACCATCAACTACCTGATAATGGTCAGACCTGAGAGATATCAGATTGATAGCTCAAAGGAGGAACTGTTCTGCAGGTCTGGCCACGGATTCGGGGGGTTGGGGTCTGGTTCTAGGGATAGGACTCTTGGGCATTCTAGCCAGTTTTGCCCATAATATGATTAGGGTGGGGGTGATTGTATTCTTGTAATACTCTCAGTCCTAGCAAGTGGGTTTGGCTTACACTTGGGCCACTCGAATCATGTTGTGCCTTCCCCTGTGGGGTAGGGTAGGGACGCGGACATTTGGGCGTCGGCTGTCATTTGTGCCATTGGTGGAAGAATAAACGTGAGAAAGGCTAATGATATCTTTTTAAAGTTTTCAGGTTTAATTTTACTTTTTTTTTTTTTCCCCAAATCTTCATGACAAGCAGAAATACAGATCGAGTGCCCCTGGGCCCTTTGATGGTACTGTCTCGGCACAGTTGATGACAGTTGGAACCTCCTCCTCTGACAACCCTTGCTTAGAAAAATCCAAGAAACATCTAGTGTAATTACACTGGAACCCTATGCTCCAGTACAGGGCAAACCTAAAAAAACTAAATATCGTATTGACCCAACCTTGACTCACTTCGACTCCCTCTTTGAGAGTGGAAGTTGGTGAAGGTTTCTAACCTTAGAAACAGAATGTAAAATTTCAGCCCTAAAGTTAGAAAACTACCTATTAAACAGAAGCCACAACAAAGAGTCAGTCTGAGGACTGTATGTCTATAATAACAGTAGATAATATAAACGTAAAAATTAAAAAACATGACATGAATAGCATTCAGGGTACTGTTGTACTTCCTGATAACAGTGACAAACCAATTGAAAAGAGTATTCTCTTGTACTCTCTTAAAAAAAGATATCCCAGAGTCCAGGATTGAAGGTCAAGATCTACCTCAAAAAATAAAAATATTAGGCCAAAACAGAGAAATAAGACCATATGTCCCAAAGCTACTACAGTGTCAAAATTGTAGTAAATATGGGCATGCAAAGAAATATTGTAGAAATGAACATGTGTGCACGTATTGTGGATCTGAAGAAATGAACCTGTGTGCGCATATTGTGGATCTGAAGAACATGCCACACAATGGAAGTGCAGTGAACTAAAGTGTATAGACTGTGGGCAAGACCATCATGCAAGTCCAAAGAGTGTATGTACTTTATATACAATACAGAGTTAAAAATATTACAAGAAAGAACTAGGATGTCTATAAAAGAAGCTAAAATAGAATTGAAAGTGAGAGGAATTCAAGATCCGTCTAAGAAACATGCATATTCTTCAGTAACAAGAACCAATAATGAAAGAAAAACGCATGCAGATAGTAGTAACGAAACGCAGAAAAATAAATCTCAAGGAGAAGTAAATACTTTCCAGAAAAAAACTAAGATTGCAAAGAATCAGTAAACAGGTGCAAATGATATGGATAATATTTTATCAAATTCGTTTGAAATATTAATGCAAATAGCCCAAGAAGATACTACCACAAAAGTAGCAGAAGGAAGTTGTGATGGACTAGAAAATAAAGATAAAAAGAGACCTTTGAGAGAACACCACCCAAAATGAAGAAACCAACTATTATTCGAGAAACATCGGTTAAACTAAAGACAAAGGATATGAATGAAGAACAAAAACAAGCGAAGATTATAATATCTTTGTCTCCTAAAGTAACAGTAAAACCTATGGAAGCAGATATCCAAAACGCCAAAGAAGTAGAAGAGATCCAAGATAACAATGATTATGTCAAGGTAGAAGAGATTACCCCATCTCCAATAATTGGTACAAGAACAAATGAAACAAGGAACATATAAGATAACAAATGTGGATGTAATGAATTTTTCATTGAATTGTGCAATATTAACTAAAACAACAAAAAGTGGTTTAACAAACATTATAAGAAATTTTATGAAATATAGAAAAAAAGAAACTACTGATTTGAGCACCCATGAAAAAGGTTGCTTATGCATTGCACGCTTAATATATTATAAAGTAAAACAAGTAAATGTCATGAATAAATTATTAGAAAAAATCAAAATTGATAATGCAAAAAAAGAAAGTGAAACTCGACCGCTATACACCCCCTCCCCCTCGATATGGGACCACCTTGACGTGATGAGGGGGCTCTTGAACCCCAGGAATCTGTTCCTGGGTTTGAGTCCAAGAGTCCCATATACCATTATACATTTCTTTGAATTATTTTTTGGAATTTTCTGCTTTTGCTAAAATTTATTGGACCTGATAAACAGGAAAAGATATCATAACTGGGATTGAGTTTATATACGAAGCTAAATAGTGGGAACTGTGGTAGGACCATCAGCTGCCCAATAATGTTAAGATCTGAGAGATATCAGGCGGAACTATTCTTTAGGGCTGGAACACGGATTCCAGGGGGGTCCAGTTCTGGGGATAGGACTCTCAGCATTCTATCTGGTTTGCCCATAACACAATTAGAGTGGGGATGATAGTATTCTCGTAATACCTACGGTCCTAGCAAGCAGGTTTGGCTTACACTTGGGCCACTATAATCGTGTTGTGCCATCCCACGAGGGTTAGGGTAGGGACCCGGACATTTGGGAGTCAGTTCTCACTTGTGCCATTGGTGGAAGAATAATCCCCATGAAAGGCTGATGATATCTTTTTAAGGTTTTTAGGTTTATTATTATTATGATTATTATTGTTGTTTTTTTTTTATACCCCTCTCAAATCTTTGTCTAGCATTTATAAGGATTTGAGTACCCCTGGACCCTCTGATGGTGCTGTTCTGGCACAGATGATGACCTCTGCACCCACCTTGGAGAATGAAATCTCTCCAAATGTTGATGACTTCTCAAAAAATAAATTGACAAAAAGCAGTAATAACAAATATCCTGATCCCCCTCCTGACTACTCCTCCCCTGGACCCTCTAGCCATGCTTCATTGATGACGACTTCAAGCAAGGACACGGACTTCTCCAAGAAATCTTCATCCAAAATTAAATCCTCAACACAGCCAGATTGTGTGAAAAATTTGAGAATGCTCCATATCGAAGACTTACCAGTCGGTAGTGATTATGAAATGATCTCGACAGCTCAGAAATCATTTGGAATTGTTGTAGAAATCAGGATGAACTTTTTGATATTGCATCTAAATGGGAAGCGTGGGTTACCTTTAGTAGTAGCCATGATGAGGCTCTAAAGGCTAGTAGTATGCTAATTGCCATACAAACAGGTCAAGCTACAGTACAAGGAGCCATAACAGACAAAGTTCCCAAAGACATGGACGTTTATGTACCATCTAAATGTCAGGATAAACCAGAGAGAAACCAGAATGCAGAAGTAAGGAGTCCTAAACCTCCTATGTGGGTAGTAGCTTCAGCCAAGGAGGAAAATTATAACTACTATAAATTTTGCAGGTTTCTTCAGAAAAAGGTGGAAGGAATAAAGAGCGGTGATATTTCTCGTTTTGGGAAGAACACCGTTTTTATACATGCCAAATCCACAACTCAAGCATATATGCTGACTTTGTTGGACACAAAAAATGATGAAATGATTACGAAGATCAAGCCACACTTAAGCTTTAGTTATGGGAGAGGAGTAATATTTAATCAAGACCTTTATGACATGACAGGAGAAGAAATTCTAGAAATGAGTCCCGCTTCAGTTTGGAGAGTGAAAAAGGCGGCTATTACCAGCATGATCATTTTAACCATTGTAGACTCTGAAGCATCGTCTCATGTCATATTTGAAAATGAAAGGGTACGAGTACATCCTTTCCAGCAAAGACCAATGCAGTGCTATCATTGCTTTAAGTTTGGCCACCAATCAAAAAACTGCAAAAATGATAAAATTTGTATAAACTGCTCATGTGTCCATTATGATGATGAATATGATAGAAAAGCAAAATGTGTTAATTGTCAACTGGAATATAAATCCAATAACAAAAATTGTGAAATTTACAAATTTGAACTGTCTGCACTAAATAAAGCCAATGCAGAGCATATACAGTAAGTATCGGTTTTGCAAAAAGACAATTAGGTCAACAACCTAGGAGCTATGCTGAAGTTCGTAAGCCACAACCCACCTATCTACCACTAGGGGTGCAGTGGCAGTGTGGCGGGATTTTAAAACACAAAAAAACAGTACACAACACTCACCCTGGTCCTCGGTTGCTGGCAGATGGAGTAAGGCGTCCACGGTCGCCAACACAGCACACAAAACCACACAAACCAAACCAAAACAGAAAAACACACTACTCATGAACATACAGCAACAAGAACAGCACACTAACAAGGGAAAACAACAACTTTGCATCAGCACAAAAAAACTGTCCAAACCAAAAAACAGACCAGCACTAGCTCTGACTCAAGACTCAAAAAGACTGCCTTCAAAACCGAAAAATCCTGACACACACATTCCACAGACAGACAGCGCCAATAAACAAACTAACGACCTCATCCCTCTTCCAACAACTGAAGCACTCACTTACGACAATTACACACTCTCTCTCTCTCTCTCTCACAAAACGTTGGGAAATGCTAAATAAAACAAATTTATTCATCCTCTATATTTCTCCCCCTTTTAGCATTTCCCAACCAACACCTTTCACACCTCTTTCAAATCGGAACGCAACACCCACGGATGCTCACTAGCAGGTCCTCTAGATCGCGTTCGCGGGCACGCAATCATTCTCTCAGAATCACTCTCTCTCCTAGCAACACTCAAACTCACATCATCTCCTCCATTCTCTCTCAGATTCACGCTATCTTCTTCACTATTACCACTCTCAATTTCATCCACAATCTCATCTATACCCTCTAACTCGTTCCCAAATACCTCCCCAATTCTTCAACTAACCCATCCCATTCGCTCATTGACCTTTCCAATTCTTGCAACGATTCATTCATGCTTTCAATCACTCGTCTATCACTGCTACGCTCTCTTACTCTTACACTTTCGCTCACCTCCAACCGCTCACCAACCCCTACACGTTCAGTCAACTCAGTTATATCAAACCCGCATATGCTATACGTTCTATCCATACCATCCCATTCATCCGTATTACACGCTTTATCACTCATTTCCACTTTGGCACTCACACCCTATCACACAACTTACGACCATTCAGTTTACTTACGTTCTTCCCTTTCTTACGTTTTTTACCATACTCTACCAAAACAAATTGCTGATCCTCCATACACAAGCTCTCATGCATACTTGGTTCACCCACATTCGATTTCAACCATTTATACACCCCATTCTCTCTCACATATTCCGGTACATCCTTCCATCTAACAACTGGTTGTGATGCGCTCGCATTTCTCTCACTACCATCTACACATACTTCCCCTACAACATAACTAAGCCCACTGGGACCAACTTCCAACACCTCATACGGACCCTCAAATTTTTCACGCACTTTATTTACATTCAACCGCCCTTTCTCGATTACTTCTTTCAACACTTTCTCGCCCACCTTGTAACTTTCAAACCTTTCATGCGCCTTCTTCCATACCTCCCTATCATTCGCAGATAGACCCAATCTCGGTCTCACTATCTTTTCAAAATTTAACACATATTTACACGGAGACATACCAATACCCTTATGCACAGTGGCGTTGTATACCCACAACGCTCGCCCAACGTTTACATCCCAATCATTATCACATTCACTCATCATAATTAATATCTCTGTCAACGTTCTCACCGTTCGTTCCGCCAATCCATTCGCACTGGGCATATACGGCGTAGAGTACACATGTTCTATGCCCCAATCACGCAACATTTGCTCAAACTCCCATCCAACAAATTCAGGCCCATTGTCACTCAACATTCTGGCGTCGGCTTGCACAGCCACATTTGGCAACATCACTTGACCCACCATTCTCGCCACAGTCTCACTCTTTTTGTTCGAATCGCTACCGCATATGTAAACTTACTCAAATGATCTACCATTACAACCATTCCCACATGTCCTCTAGCAGTCACAGGCAATGACACACAATCAATCACAACCATCTCAAATAACTCTTTCATCTGCAATTGCAACACAGGTGGATTCGCATGCACACTTTGATACTTACCCTTCTGACAGTCCGCACACGTAATCGCTACATCCGCACAAATTTTACTCAATCCAGGCACATACAATCTCTCTCTCATACATTCCCATAATTTATTTTTCCCCAGATGCCCAAACCTATTATGCACCAATAAACACATACCCACGGCTGCGTCTTTCCGAAAATACTGGCACATACACTTCCCCATCCCATATTCCTTCCTGATGCAAAAAATAAACTATACCTTTACATACAACAAATCTCTTAGCACTTCGCTTATACACTTCTAACTCAGACGGCCAACTTCCTACTCTTACACCCCCTAACACACACTCTCTTAACATATTTATTTTCATGCACTGATTTTGCATCTGCTTAATTTCCTCTTCACTCAACAAATCATTTTCACTCCTTGCAATATCTACCATACCTACAAAACTAGTTTTAGACACATCCCCTCCTTTAACCTTCGTTATTTCCCTGCCGCCCTTTCCTAAAATTCCCCTCCCGACATCCACACTTATATCATGCATTCTCATAAAATCAATTCCTAATAAAAACATGTTGGCATATCATTCTCATCCATGACTACAAAATTATGTATTATTTCAAATTCCCCTAACTGAATTTTTAGTTGTACCTCCTCCCATACTAACACACTCCCTTGTCCCAAACCATGTATCCTTACACTCGTTGATTTTCTTTTTATATCCCAATCGCACCTTTCCAATTCACTAACTACTGTACTACTCACTAACGACACTTGTGCTCCCGTGTCTACCAAACTACAATATTTATTCTGATCCACCACTACATTTTGTTACTAATTTACCTTTCGCTTCATGCATACACGCTCTCACGGCTACATTCACCTGCTTAGCTTCCTCACAACCATCCTCATCGCATTCATCTTCAACGATATCCTCAACCCTACCCCGTATTCCCTCATTTTCCCCACAATCACCTTTCTTAACCAGCCAGCTACAAGTATCCTTTCCACAGTGAACATTTAAAATCACATTCATACCATTTTCATCCACCCTTCCTTTATACTCCACCGGCCTATTCCATCCAAAGAACAATCGTACTGTAATTTTAAACATTTCAGCCACTACCAACAAGACTTTCACTAACTTTTTCCTCCTCATCTAATTCCCTTCCTTCCTCTTGCACTCCTCCTTCCGGCATCTCATTCATCACCTTTTCACGTAACTCGTTCATGCTCGCAGGTACTCCGTCAATCAATCCATTTGTTTCCAAATTACTCAACCCCCCAAACAGACATTCCCACACTCGATTCACCCCTACATACTGTTGCTTTACCACAAATCCTACAGGTACTTGGTCCGGGTCCCAGTCGCTCCTAACCCTATCATCTCGTTCAGTCCACATACGCGACATAGCATCCGCAACAATATTCTGTCTACCTTGTACATACTCTACCTTAAAACTAAACTCATTCAAATCCTCTATCGTTCTCGCAATTCTAGCATTCACACTCTCCTTTTTAACCATATATACTAGCGGTCGATGGTCCGTCCGTATCACAAAATCTACCCCATATAAAAATACTTTCAACGCTTTCACACAAAACCTTATTGCAGCCAATTCCTTTTCAATCACCGAATATTTCAACTCTTCCTTTCCAAACGCCTTGCTCACATAAGCAATTACTCTCAATTGTTCTCCCCCATTCGCCTTCTGCATTTGTACCAAGCATCCTCCCATACTATATTTACTTGCATCCATATACAGTTCTAGTTTATTCGCATTCTCACTATAGCCGGGAAAGCCAACGTCACGTCTCTTGCAGCCTCCTCTTTCAATCTCTCGAACGCTTCGATCATTTGCTCATCCCATTTCAATCTTACACAATTTCTCTTCCCGTCCATTCAGTAAGTGGTTTCCCGATCCCTGAACAATCCTTTATAAACTTCCTTCCAAACTCAATTAAACCCAAAAATCCTTTCAACTCACGCACGGTCCGGGGACGTGGAAATTCCTTACCTTATTCACGAACTTATCACTCTTCCTTACACCTCTTCCACTCACCATATGCCCTAGGAATTCCACCTCCCAGCCAACCAAGCACACTTTTCAAGTTTTACTTTTATTCCTACTTCTTCCAACCTTTCTAACACTCGTTCAAGCAGTTCCATATTCTCTTCTACAGTCTCACTGCATAATCAAAATATCATCTATAAAAACAGTTACCTTCTTGCGATCAAACCCGGCCAGAACCACATTCATTGCCCTTTGGAAGGCAGCAGGTGCATTAGCCAGTCCGAAACTTAATCTCCGGAACTGGTAGTGGCAGGAACTACTAGAAAAGGCCGTAATATGCCTGCTCCCTTCCTCCAGAGGCATCTGGTAATAGCCCCTTACCAAATCTAATTTTGTAAACACTTTCATTCCATTCATCTTGTACACACAATCAGACACCACATTCATCGGGAATCGCTCTTTCACAGTTACTTCATTCACCTTCCGATAATCCACACACATTCGCCAACTTCCATCTGGCTTACGTACCGGTACTATGGGGCTATTCCAGGCGCTCGTACTCCTTTCAATCACTCCCACCCTCTCAAGCTCCTCACACTGCTCCTCTATCTCACGATTGATAGACGGAGAAAAATGTCGGGGACGCTGATATATGGGGGTGTCGTCTTCCAGAACTATTTTAAATTCCGGAAGCTTCGATCCCCCAAAATCCTCGTCACCACGACTCAATGCCCCCTGCCTATCCCACAACATTCTCCTCAATCGTTCTCTTACGTTATCACTTACATTTTCATCTACCTTTACTCTTTCTTTCAACTCCTCATACGTCCAATCATTAGCTCCTTTCAGATCACCTGTCATCACCTGCCGTACCTTCACGTACCTCTCATCATCCACATTCACCAACGTACGTAATATTCCCACGCAATCTCCCTCACATATTCCTCGGACTCGCTTCTTCCTGACACTCGGCAATGACGTTATATATACCCTCGGATCTCCCATATTCAAAACCCCATCATATACACACACATTTGCCCTGACTAATTTATTTATGTCTATTCCCTCAACCACATACTCACACATATCATTGTTGGCTATCCCGAGGCTATCCGGCCATGCCACTTTCACACTCACAACTTCTCCAATCTCATGTGGCACTTTTACCCTCTCTGTCGCAATTACAGGCACTCTCTTCCACAATTTTTCTCAACCCTACCATCCTTCCCCAAATACAAATCCCCAAGCACATCCCCTTTCATACGTAATTCAATTACATTCATACTAGGACGGACCACCATCCCGCATTTTTTCAAAAACTCACATCCCAATAAAATATCATATTTATCATTCGTACTTTCAATCACACAAAAATCACTTTCATCCATCACTACACCCCCAATTTCTAACCATTCACACACTCTTCCAACCACTGCTACCCCTAAATTTCCAATCCCTCTTACTTCCCCCTGACAATTCCTAATCTCACACGTATTCCTCAATTTCTCACATCCATTCTTAAATATGACATTCATACTACACCCGGTATCTACTAAGGCAATCAATCTTACTCCCTTACAACACACTTGCACACTCATGCACTCGTCAGTCTTTCCAGCAAAACCTCCTCATGCAACAACCCTCACGTACATGCATCACACGCACCGCTTGCATCCTGGAGGATCCACCCATTTGAACCCCTTCACACTCAGTTTCCCGAATTTGCTGTCACAGTCACCCTCTTTCGTCTACATACACTTGATACATGCCCTTCCATTCCACATTCGTCACACTTCGCTCTCGGTTCTGAACACATTCTCGCGTAATGCCCATTCTTACCACAGTTACCACATATCACATTCACTCGGGTACCCCTACAACCATTAGCAACATGACCCACCTGTCCGCACTGTAGCATTTAACCCCTATCTTTCATACACTCCCTTACCAAATGTCCCGGTTGCCCACACATGAAACACGCTCCTAAAGCCCACCTACACTCATTCTTTGTATGTCCTTCCTTTCCACATCTAAAACACTTCGCTCGACTTCCACTCACCGACCTTCCCCTTTGTACACTACTATCCCTAACCCGTCCAACCCGTTGTTCCCCTTACAAACCCATCATTCATCCTCACTGGCACCTCTACATTACTTGCTCTTACACTCCTATCTATTACACTATCGGCCATTCTCATTGGGCCCCTCAACACTGCATCCCTAAAGCTTCCGAACTCTGGTACTCTCTCATCTACCCCAGCCCTTACACTTACACTTCTGCTCTCTTTTATAACCCTGTCAAGCTCATAATCTTCTACAATTTCCAAAATTTCTCCCCAAGTCAACCTTTCATTCGTCCATCTTTTCTTCTCCTTCCGCTTCAAGTTCACAAATTCTCTAACTCCATCTGGCACTGTCCCTAACAACTTCCGTACTAACTCCTTACATTCATCTATCCCATCATCCCCAAACTTCTTCCTTGCCAACGTCTCCAGCCTACAAGCATACAGTGACAAAGGTTTCCCCAGCTTTCATTCTTGCCTCATCAAATTCATTCTTCCTCTTATACTTAACACTCGCTTTCATACGCCTATATGCTTGCTCAACTAATCTAGCTTTCACCTTGTCATACTCAACATCCCCCACACTCATAATAACCCTATACATATCAAGTAAAAACCCAGTCAAATACTCTCCTAATTCTCGTGCCCACACTCTCTTACTTTCCCCATACTTATCCTGACAAAACCTTTCATACTCCCTAAAGAAATCATGCACATCCCTACTTCCATACTCATTATACTTTTCACAAGGGTACCTCCCTCACATACATAGCCTTTCTCACTTCTTTCTCACTTTCACTCTCACTTTCGCTACTTTCGCTCTGTCCTTTCATACCCTCTTCCGAATACAAAGAGTCCACTTCTGCACTTACATTCATCTTACTCATTACACTCTTCTTCCCCCTCTTTTTATCCACTTTTATCCACTCACCTCCATCCACCTCACTATCACTACTGCCTTCACCCTCTCCCTTCTTTCCTGCCTTTCCCACTTCCTTACCCTTCTTACCAGTTTCCTTTCCCTTTCCCTTCTTCCCTTTTTCTTCCCCTGACTTATCCTTACTTTCCCTCTGTTCCTTCCCTTGCTTTTCATTCCCCTTTTCCTTACCCTGCCTCTCATTCCCTCGTTTCTTACTTCCTATTCCCACATCACTTTCATCACTCACGCTTCCATTCACTTCTTCCTCCTTTTCTTTCTCTCTTGCCCCTTCACACGTTCCAGAGAACCTGCCTCCAACAGCCCCTTCTCCAAAAACACCCTTGAACATACCTTTCATCATTTCTTCCACACTTCTCATCATTCCCTCCAACTTTTTTATCCATCATCTCTCTTCCATTCTCTCTTCCATTCTCTCTTCTGACTCTTTCATCTCTCCTTTCATTTCTTCTTTTGCACTTCTTAGCATTCCTCCCATCTCCTCCAACTGACTCCTCAACTCCTCATTCTCACTCCTCAGCCTCCCATTCTCCTCCTCCAGCCTGCCCTGGAGTTCCCTAGCCACTCGGAGTTCCTCTCTCAGTTTCTCTATCTCACTCATCCTGACCTCTTACTCTCACTGACCCACCACAAACAATCCTAACGGCTATTTTACAACAGCCCCACGTTGGGCGCCAAATTTTATGTGGTGGCGGGATTTTAAAACACAAAAAAAAACAGTACACAACACTCACCCTGGTCCTCGGTTGCTGGCAGATGGAGTAAGGCGTCCACGGTCGCCAACACAGCACACAAAACCACACAAACCAAACCAAAACAGAAAAACACACTACTCATGAACATACAGCAACAAGAACAGCACACTAACAAGGGAAAACAACAACTTTGCATCAGCACAAAAAAACTGTCCAAACCAAAAAAACAGACCAGCACTAGCTCTGACTCAAGACTCAAAAAGACTGCCTTCAAAACCGAAAAAATCCTCACACACACATTCCACAGACAGACAGCGCCGTAAACAAACTAACGACCTCATCCCTCTTTTGATAGAAGCACTCACTTACGACAATTACACACTCTCTCTCTCTCTCTCTCTCTCTCTCTCTCTCACAAAACGTTGGGAAATGCTAAATAAAAACAAATTTATTCATCCCTCTATAGCAGCACCCTCTAGTGTAGCAGGTGCATCAGCCCCTGTGGTTGTGGCCCAGCCATCTGGGTCAGTGCTTGGCCTGTTGAGGCTAGAGTACAAGCCTCCAAGGAGGATAAGATGGCACGTAACCCAACCACCTTGGAATTGTATCAGGCAGAGTCTCTGCCTGATTTAATAGGGACTGAGGAGCAAAAGCACCAAAAGAGGAGACATTCCTCCCTCATCCTCTCCTCCAGTTAACATGCATCCCTTAGTAATAGATACGAAGTACTAATCTCGATGCAAGAACCCCAGCCTGAATTTAAACAAACTGACAAGAAAGGGAAAAAGTTACACCAGTAAATCAACAGGCAATAAACCAAACCTGTCAAGACCAGTCCTCTCAAATCTTCTCTTGATAATACTCGTAAACAAAAGGCAGTAAATGAGAAGGCGCCATTCAAAGGGCCTTCCACCAAGCCCAAAAAAGTAGTTTTCACGTCAATACTACAAAGGAACTGTACAGGTCTTAGGGCTCGAAGTGAAGAGCTGAAGGTACTGCTCCATGACCATAGCCCAGGTATTGTGTGTCTCCAGGAAACTAAGCTTGGAAGCATACAATACAATCCTGGGTTAAATTACAGCATACATAATTCTCCACCACCAATCAGAGATAGAGCTAAGGGAGGTGCAGAAATTATTGCACATGAGTCGTTGCAACACTCCTTGCTATCAATTAATACTCATCTTCAAGCTGTGGCAGTAACTTTCATTTCAGACAAGCAAATTACAGTTTGTTCCATCTATCTTCCTCCTGATTTGGATTTCACTTATAATGATATTCATTTGCTGATCAATCGGCTTCCTACTCCTTTCCTCCTCCTCGGTGATTTTAATGCTCACAACCCTATATGGGGTGGGAACACGACAGATGCCAAGGGTAGGATGTTGGAGGATATTATGATGATCATACTATACTCAGTAATGGAGCCATGACTTACCATAACATCTACTCCAATACTTATTCGGCTATCGATCTGAGCTTTTGCTCATCTAGTGTTCACATTGATTATGAATGTTCAGTAAATGAATATCCAAATGGGAGTGACCACTTCCCAATTCATATAAAAACAGTTAAGAATCAGCCCTCTGAGTCATCTCCAATATGGAAGGTGGATGAAGCAGACTGGAAGACATTTAATGAGTCTGTTCTCATGGACAAGAATGTAAAATCATTTCCGTCTATGTCAGAGGCATATAATTACTTCAATGACACCACCATCAACAGTGCCTCTATTCCAACAACAAAAGGGAAGCCCTCTAGACCAGCAGTTCCTTGGTGGAACAAAGTCTGCAGTAGTATGAGAAAGATCACCAGAAAATGCTACAAAAAGTATAAGAGGAGTGGAACTGCCCAAGCCACAGTTATTTACCAATGTGCTGTGGCCAAGCAAAATAAATATTTTAAAAAGGCAAAAAGAGAGTCATGGATGTACTACATTAATGGCATTAGCTCAAAAACACCATCCAAAATGATGTGGAAGAAAATTAAAAACTAAATGGCAAGTTTGTCCCTGAACCTCTGCCTACCCTTGAGATAAATGGTGACCTAATCACCCAACCAGAGAGGGTCGCAGAAAAATTAGGAGAACATTTCTCGAGAATATCAAGTAGTGAGAACTATTCTGTAGAATTCCAAGACATTAGAAATGCCCAGATTTCTCTTGATTTAAGTGAAAACAATTTTGAACTATATAATGCAAAATTTACACTGCAGGAACTCAAAGATGCCTTGCAGAATACCAAACCATCAGCCTCTGGTGAAGATAAAATACTTTATGAAATGCTGAAACATCTCCCAGAAAAGTAAAAGAAATTTCTTTTAGATATAATAAATGAAATCTGGGAAACTGGTATTATTCTTGAGAGCTGGAAATTATCATTAATCCTCCCTATGAAGAAACCAAACAAGGATCCTGTTTTACCCAGCAGCTACTGACCATTAGCTCTCACCAGTTGTGTTTGTAAGCTGATGGAAAAGATGATTAACACCAGACTTGTATGGCACTTAGAAACAAGTAAATTGCTTTCTCCATTCCAGTTTGGCTTTGGGAAAAGTAGATCTACTCTAGATCCCTTGCTCAGGCTCTCAAACCAAATACAACAAGGTTTTGCTAAACAGTGCCAAACAATAGGAGTTTTCTTTGATTTGGAAAAGGTATATGACACCACATGGCGTTATGGTATTATAAAAAAGTTGTATAAGATGGGCATTAAAGGAAAAATGATAAGATTTATAAATTCGTTTTTATCAGAAAGATATATAAAGGTAAGAGTTGGGAATCGTGTAGCATGACCTTTCTTACAAGAAAGGGAGTTCCTCAGGGTAGTGTCCTTAGTGTCACTCTCTTTGCTATTACCATTAATAGAGTATCAGAAAAGATATCATCATCAGTAAAAGGGTCTTTATTTGTAGATGATTTGGCTCTGCACTGCACAGGATATGATGCAGCATCTACTAGCAGGTTCATGCAAAGAGCCATCAATAAAGTAAGCAAGTGGGCTAATGAGCAAGGGTTTTGATTTTCCAAATCTAAAACTGTCGCTGTTCAGTTCTGCAGATGCTGAACTAAGGAAACCATTCCAACTCATACCTTAAATGGAATTATTTTACCTTACTCTACTGAAGTAAAATTTTAAGGAATGGTATTTAATGAAAAGCTCACTTGGAATAATCATATTGACCAGTTAAAAGTGAAAGTGAAGAGATCACTAAACATTTTAAAAGTAGTATCTAATTTTAATCGGGGTGCTGATAAGAAATTGTTAAGGCTTTATAATGCATTATGTTTATCTAAGTTAGACTATGGCTGCCAAGTATACTCATCTACTTCAAAGACTAAACTTAAGGAATTGGACGCTGTGCATAATATGGGGCTAAGGATCTGCACTGGAGCTTTTAGAACTTCACCCATTGAAAGTATTTACGTAGACTCCCATGAGCTACCACTGGACTTAAGGAGGCATGAGCTAGGTCTAAGATACACCATGCAGCTGAAAAGCTCAAAGGAGAATCCTTCTTTTGAGATCTTAGAACAGTGTGACTCAAGGCTTTTTGGATCTAGATCTTCAGTGCCATTTCAAATCAGACAGCTGGGTGAACTGGAGGATGAAAGCATAAAAACGCAGAAGATCCTACAAGTTAAACATCCTGCTATCCCTCCATGGTTTATTCCAGCATTAGATGTCTGCATTAAAGAGAAAGAAGAAAGGTCGTTCGAAAGAAGTCAGAAACAAGTTTTTGGAGCATGATGAGAGGCATATAAATGACAGGAAAATCTATACTGACGGATCAAAATCCGAAGATGGAGTAGGATGTGCAGTGGTGTGTGAGGGGGAATCATATATAAAAAAGTTATCAGACTCCTCATCCATTTTCACTGCTGAAGCAACAGCCATAGTTAATGCTTTAAATCTTGCATCTGATAAGAAATTTAAATCCACAGTAATATATAGTGACTCAAGGAGTGTTTTAGAAGCCCTAAAGAAGTTTAACCCTACCCATCCCTTAATTCAAAAGGCTCAGGAATGGCTTTTTTATCTTTCTGTCCGCCACAAATCAGTAAAGTTTTGTTGGATTCCTGGGCACACTGGTCTTGAAGGGAATGAACTGGCTGAGAGTAAAGCAAAGGATGCCGCAAGATTTGATTTCGTAACTAATAAGGTGCCACATTTGGGTATGCGTCCAGTTATCAGACGATACATTCGTACAAAATGGCCTCAGAGATGGACTTCCCCCATTTTATCCACAGATAAGTACAGAAACAGAAAAAGCATTGATTTTTGGAGTTCCAGTTTTAATCATAACAGAAAATTTGAGACCATCCTAACACGGCTTAGGATTGCCCATACCCGCTTCACTCATAGCTATATTTTAGAGGGAACCAGTGCCCCAATTTGTGCTCACTGTGATCTATCCATTGAGCACATGCTGGCGCACTGTCCTAAATTTAATCGCCTTAGGGCAAAGTACTTACTAACTGGGAAGACTATCTTAGAAATTGTAAATGATGACGTTGAGGTAGACAACCTTATGGGTTATTTGAAAGAATCTGGTTATTTTAGTGAGATATCTTAGTATATTTAATAAAGATTTTAGTCATATTTATTTTATATACTAAGTATATATTGTGAATATAAAAGTTTAATATATATTTATTTTTTTGCTGGTTCTGTCCAGTATCATTCTTCATTTTTACGTTCATATTTTAACACTGAATTTTACTAGTATGTCATCATTCAACTATTCATTATCAATCATATAATTAATTTATATATTTCACCTTCATTATGGCACTGAGTAATCCTGATGCGTTCCAGCGCTTGGTGTTCAAGACTTAAATTTCAATCGACCACAATAACGTAATATTTTCAATAGCCATATTATACAATGGAATGTAAATGGTCTACAGACCAGATTACACCTAGGAGAAGTACAACGATTACTCAAGGAATATGAACCAATGATATTATGTTTACAACATGTCAACAAAACTGTCAACAATAAGCAAATACACCTTAGCATCTACATCACGAGAAGAAGGAGGAAATTTAGGTACAGCCATATATGTACAGAGTATGTTATGACAAAGTACCTGTAAACATTACTGACTTTCAGATATCAGGTATTAAAATACGAATAAAAAACAGTAATTATGTAATTTATACAACCAACCTAATAAGAATTACAGCATTGATAAACTTAAAGATATATACTTAATACTAAGGAACCTACATTAATAGTAGGTGATTCTAAAGCTCACAACCCAATATGGAACTGTAATTATACTAACTCAAATAGAGCAGGAAGTAAAATAGAAGAATTCATAGATTCAAACGACATGTGCTGTATGAATGATGACGAAATCAGCACATATTTTTCAAAAACACATGGAACATTTTCCTTAGTATACTTGACAGATTATATTGGAATACAGTTAATGACTTGCACACCAGTGATCATTTCCCAATATTAATTTCATTATTACAAAACAATCCCACCAAGCATGTCCCTCAGTATAAACTGTATAAAGCAGATTGGGAGCGATATGAATTCCACACTAGGAATATCACACATTGTGAGTATACAAGATCATAATGAAACAAATAGGCTTCTTGTTGATTTCATTAAAAGTGCTGCTGATAAAGCAATACCGAAATCAAAATCTCATCCAACAAAACACAAAGTCTCATGGTGGTCTGAAAAACTAACAGAATTAATAAAAATAAAACACCAAATTGGAAGACGATTAGATAACTTAAATGGAAAGTTCAGTAAAATAATTAAAACATTACCATTATAAGAAGAAACTTTGCAAAAAGTAACTGTTATTATTAGAAATTGATACATTAAAACCTCAATATAACTAAATATCTGCAAAATTTAAATAAGTAATTCAATGAAGAATCATTTCATGGAGGAAATATGTATCAGATTTTTCTAATAATACTCCCATGCAAAAAATATGGGGAAAAATTCGGGAAAATAAATATTACCCATGTTAATCCACCTAGACATGCCATATCAAAAGATGGGAAAAGAATACTTGATCTGAAAGAAATAAGTAATGTAATAGAAGAATACTTGGCAAAAGTAAGTAGTGATAATAATTTAGATGAACACTTCTGCACAAAGAAAAATAATATAGAATTAATAACAATAAATTTGAAACAATAGAAGATGTATATTTTAACAGAAAATTTAATATGGAAGAGTTGGAATATGCTCTTTTGAACAGCAATAAATCTGCCCCTGGAGGGGACAGTATTTGTTTTGAAATGATCTGCCACTTAGCACCTTTGGCTAAGTCATACTCGTTACAGTTTTATAACCACTTATGACTTTAAAATTTACTTTTTGATGAATGGTGTAAAGCTATAATTATTCCTGTCCCCAAATCTGGAAAGGATCTCAGTAATGTAAACAATTACGGACCAATTTCTTTAACAAGTTGTTTATGCATATTACTAGAGAAAATGATAACTGTTCGACTAATATGGCACATTTGAGGAAATAAAATTTTGACTCGCACTCAATTCGGGTCACAATGTGACAGATCTTCATTGAATTATCTATCTAATTTAGTAGACCATATACAAGGAGGATTTGAAAGAAAACAAATCACTATGGCCGTCTTTTTCGACATTGAAAAGGCATGGAGATATGCAGTGTTAAAAACATTACATAAAAACAGTATCCGTGGACATTTACCTAGGTTTATCCAAAACTTTCTGACAAATCGCTCTTTTCAAATGAGAATTGGTGATGCATTGGCAAGTACATTTCCACTTGAAAATGGTGTTCCACAAGGAAGCGTCCTTAGTGGCACACTGTTTACTTTAGCAATAAATATCAGTAAAAATCTACCTATTGGAATTAAAAGTAACTTGTATATGGATGATTATGCCATATATTATTCAACGTCTCGAATAAAACATGCAGAACGAATCAATAATAAAAGCATAATAAAAATAGATGAATGGGCCTCGTCTGTAGGCTTTAAATTTTCCATAGATAAAACTCTAGCAGTCATATTTTATAAAAGTAAAAATTGGAAAAAGGGCAAAGAAATAGATTTAAAAATCAGAAACCATAGTATACCAATTAGTCAAACAGCAAAACTTTTGCGATTAATAATTTGATACTTGAACTGGAAAGCCCACATAACATGCATGAAATCAAAATGTAAAAGAGCATTAAATCTAATTAAAAACTATTGAACACTATTTGGGGAACCAATAGGCATACCGTTACTGTACTGTATAAAGCAACAGTGCTGTCTGTCATTGATTATGGGAACGAAATATATGGCTCGGCATCAGACGCAACACTGAAAATGTTGGGCCCAGTCCATAGTGAAGGCCTTAGGATATGTTCAGGAGCCTTTAGATCATCATGAGCGTCATCTTTACAAGGGAGCCAGTAACAATGAAGAGTGCTCTGAGAATTCAGACAAATGATTCTCCAACCAAAAAATTATTTGGATTGAGAGATGTATTTATAAACAATCATCCACCTCCTTTCCCAATTAGAGCTAGAAGATTGTTTGAGTCACTGAATATAAATATACAATTACCTTTAATAGTAAAATTACCTCCTCCTTGGACAGTGAATAAAATGAGAGCTTGTACGCACTTAAAATATTTATCAAAAAGTTATTCATATACCCCAGAATACGATAGACAGCATACAGTAGAACATATAATCCGGAAAGGTCCACATTACGCAATATACAACGACGAATCTAAGTCACAATACGGAGTGGGATATGCTGCAGTATCCCAAAACAAAATGTATCAGTTCTCTCTACTAGATAATGCCTCGGTATTTACAGCTGAGTTATGTACAGTAGTATCAGCCATAAAAATTATTAAAGAAGCCTCATTTAATAATTTTGTGATTTATAGCTACTCCAGAAGCACTATAGAAGCCATTCAAAGTTACAATCCAAAAAATAATAATGTGCAACAGATTCAGTTTTCACTCTATAAGTTGTTTAATAATGGAAAAAATATTGAATTATGTTGGATCCCTGCCCATGTAGGGATTAAAGGAAATGAAGAAGCTGATAAAGCAGTTAAAGAAGCAGTCCACATGACAAGAGCAAATGGAAACATCCCTATTAGTGACTATATGAGAACAGTCATTGTAAATAAATTGCAAAATATATGGAATGCAGAAACCGAAAATAATAAATTGAAACATAAAATCCTGTGTTAGAAAATGAAGTTCATCATGTCAGAGAGATAGACATGCGCAAGTAATTGTGACTCGTCTCCGAATAGGCCATACTCGTCTGACACACAGACACTTAAGGAGCAGCCCACGTAGCCCTGCTCCCGAGTGCTCAGAGTGCAAGGTGCTAATAACGGTCAGACATATGTGTGAGTGCCCAAAGTATGACTAGCAACGACTGTCAACTTTTGGAAATAGATCAGTGAGGGAAATTTTATCAGAGTCTTCTACTACATTTTCAGTCGTTCCTATTTTGATGTTCATGAAGAGATGTAATTTAGTTGATAAAATATAAGTAAATTATGAAAATACGAAAACCTCATTTAATGCATTAAAAAAAAATTTTAAACATTACTTAACGTATTCCGATTTTTTTATGTATGTGTGGATGCGTGAGTAAATGTATTTATTGTGTGCATGTGTGGAAGCGTGTGCCTTTATGCAGTTTTTAGTTTTAATTTTCACCCATTCGTCGTCACACCGAATGAAATATTCGGTTCCAGAGCTTGGCCTCAGGTCTAGACCTGGTATTTTATATTAATCCTTCGGACCAGCCGTATGAAAGCTGAAAGTCAGCTCAGTGGTCTGGCTAAACTACTTTAATAATAATAATAGAAAAGGCACGATTTGCTCAGATCACATATTTGTGTTAAGACTTATAACAGTGTATGGAATTTAAAAATCCCCACTAGATGGCTTCTTATGATTATGAAAAGGCACTTGACACGTCCACAGACCAGTATTATGGAAGGATGTTACACATGGCTTTTTTTTTTTATGCTGTCAGGTGACTGCCTCTTGGTGACAGTGGATTACGAAATTGTCCTCCAAAAACTGAATGGATTACGGCATTGTCTTCCAAAAACGGTAGTTTGTTGTTCTGGTCAGGGTAGGAACAAATCATTTATAATTTCATTTAGGGTGTAAATTACTCTTAAGGAATATTGACAGTTTGTTTAATTCGAGATGTATGATGAGAAACGACTAAACTTGAGTAGGGGAGAAGCAACACTACAATCCATCAGTTTACGAGAACATCATCTAAACCAATACTTTAAAAAAAGGAAATTACACATCAATTATGGCCCTAAAACATAGGCAAGTTCAATGTTGGTGAAAAGTATTCACAGCTAACACTCAATACGAGACCAATGAAAGCACAGCCGGTAGGTAAACGTGTTTGAGTATGTATGTATATATATATATATATATATATATATATATATATATATATATATATATATATATATATATATATATATATATATATATATATATATATATATATATATATAATATATATATATATACATACACTTATTATATTACACACACACACACACACACACATATATATATATATGTGTGTGTGTGTGCTTAAAGTCTGTCCTTTCATTGGTATCATGTTGATTGTGAATACTTTTCATCAACTTTGAACTTATGTTTAAGGTCAGTGGTTGATATACCTCGCTGTTGTTTAAGTATTGTATCACATGATGTTCTTGGAAACTGCTGGTTCGTAGTGCTGCTTTTCCCCTTAGTATGTGGCTGGTCAGTATTCTTCTTTAGTCTTTTTCAACTTACCTTTTGAGTTTTAAGTCATGGTCAGTAAAAAAAATATTTGCGTTATATTATTGTGTTCAGACGGCTTTAGACTTGAACCAAGATAAGTTAATCATTCATTATGCTTAGAGATATTGAGCCACATCCACTTTTTTTTTCAGCAAAAAAAATTTTGGGAAGCAGAGTAGCCGAGTTACTTTTTTTATGATTTGCTTTTTTTTTATAGGCCGAAAATACTTTAGACTTGAAATAAGGAAGATTAGTATCAGGAGGGCTGTGGATGGTGGGTGGATGTTATGGGGGGAAAGGGGGTTCGGGGATGGTCCTTGCAAGAGGAGGCAACTGGTTCAAGAGGGTGTGTTATAGGTCAAGTGGCACAAGGAGATGCACTCTTTAGGCGATGCGAATCACCACTCGAGGCACTACAAGAAACTCCACCGTGAGCTTTTGTTTCCTGAATTGAATTAGGAATTAGATGAAGGGGACCACGTTCATTATGGCTGAAGATATGAAAACACACACTTCAGAGCCTCGCTACAGAATGAAATCTAAACGGCCATCAGCATTAACGTCAACATAATGTTAAAGTGTATCATAATGGCGGTACAAGTGTGATAGGCTTGCCAAAGGTTTACACTAGCACTTTCATGAAGATTACACATCAGAGAGGCTTCTCTCTTTTTATTGGACTTCTTTCCTGTAGACTTATTTTAAGAACTAATAAATTTATAGAATTGGAGAACTTTTGCTATAAATAGTCTTTCCTTGTTTATCTTTAGACGTACATGTTACTTGGTCACAAATATTTATACCTAAACGTGCGTTTGTATACACACTCGTATTTGTTCTGTGTAATAGGAAGAGGAGGATATCCACCTTGTTTATAAAGAAAAATTAGACACCCTTTACTCCCCATAAAACGGAACTCAAACGGATTCAAACAATCCTTTTTTGGCTCTTGGATATAGGACCTTTAGAGTGTCAGTTGACTCAGATCTACTTGAAGATTTCATTTGTTGATCATTGGGAAACTATCGACGTTGCCTGAAGGCGTTTTATCATTGCCTTTACATAATATATATCTGTCTATCTATATAACAATGGACGTGTGTGTGTGTGATGTTTCAGCATAACTCTGAAACGCATAGAGCAATTTCAACCAAGCGTGGCATACATCGTTATGACTTACTATCTGGAAAAGAATACTGGGGTGGGACATCACTAGCACTAAAGGGCACCAAAGGGGGTGGGAAGGGCTTCCCCAGAACAGGGCTGGTTCTGCCTGTAGACTTAGTAACTAAATAAACTCTACGGGTTTTATCATACCTCATTTCAGTATACATATGACTTACTATCTGGAAAAGAATACTGTGGGGGGTAAGACATCACTGGCACCAAAGGGGAAGGGGGTGATTTGCAAAAATAACCAAAAACGACAGATATTAGTGTCTAGTCCATAGTTTTCAGGGTCGCTGAGAATAGTGACACTCCCGACGCCCTTTTGAGTCTAAGTTCATCCCCAGTAGGAATGGGGTGTGAGAAGAGGTGAAATATAAAATGTCAAAAATGTTGGACATTGTAATTGAAGCAACTATCTTAACAGGAAAGGGAGAAAGTGAGAGAGAGAGAGAGAGCAAATGAGAGGAAGGGGAAGTGAGAGAGAATAGAGGGGGTGTTAGGGAGGGGAAAGAGTGAGGGAGAGTTGGAGAGAGAGTTTATAGGTTGTCATTCAGTTTTCCCGGGCAGTGCCGGGTGGGTGGGTCAATATATATATGTATATATATATATATATATATATATATATATATATATATATATATATATATATATATATACACATACATACATACATACATTTATATGTATATACGCACATATACATATATATATATATATATATATATATATATATATATATATATATATATATATTATATATATATATATATATAACCACAAATACAGTTTACACCCAAGGAATTATAATAGATAAGTGTGTCTGGCGTGGCTGGGTCAGATGCACTTATCAGTTATAATTACCCTTGTGTGTAAGTTACTGGCAAGCATAGTGAATTCTATATGAATTATATTTTTGGCTTAGTAATTAGGAGTAAAAAAGTCACCTGTATGATGACAATTTCACACACGTTTATATATATATATATATATATATATATATATATATATATATATATATATATATATATATATATAATGTAATTGTGTGTATAATCTATCTTATCACCATTACCTTCAATGCCTGCGATGCGAAGGGCCTCTATGAAATTCTACCAGTTTGGTCTTTCCTGTGCTTTTGTGCTTTCCCTTCCACAAATCTCCATTCATCTCCAGATTCTCATCTCACAGGTCTCATCCAATTACTTTGGGTCTTTCCACCTTTTTTGGTGCCAACAGGAATCAAGCTATCGCCTATGCGCTTTTCTTCCTGGGGTGGTGTGAAGAATTTGGAAGGCTATCTCCACCTCTCTCTCATTACCTCATCTACAAATGGAACTTCCATAATTTCCTTTAAGGTATTAATTTCATTGGCGCATTATCCTTCCATATAGCAGCATAGATCGCAGTAGATAAACAGTATGTAAAGTCTTGCTTCCGTATGGAGTTTCAGTCAATTTGATACCCATAACTCTTTCAGTCTTCCCATTGTTTGATTTGCATTTTTTTAGTCTTTCGGTGTTTCGGTTCCAACACAAGAACTTTTATTGGGTGTAATTTTTTCCGAAATATTTGAAAGTCCTTACTTCATTAATCCTTTTTGCATCTAATGTTATTTCATCCCTTTGAGCATACCTAATCCTCATTATTATTTTTTTTTACAGACCAGCATTCGGCCCTTCTTTTAATATAAAATGCATTTATTGAGCAAGCTTTGTAAAAAAAAATGTTCTGATGTTATATATTGATTTACCCAACTGGTTTCACACCATCATTGGCCATTAAAAAAACCATCTAAAGTCCGTGTAGGTTCTGTCGTTACTCTTATCTAAATCTCTTCCATCTTTAACCACTTACTGATAAAATCCGTGAGGGGTGGGGGGGGGGCGTAAAGCAGAGGTGACACGGTAAATTCACTTGATAAAATTCCACCATCATTAATTTAACATCTTCTCTGTTCATGGATGGGTTCAGATAGCTTTACAGATTAACCAGGAATACTGTAGTGACATGAGATATCACATAATATTGGTCTGTGGGCGTTGTCAAGTGGCGTCCCTTAACAAGCACCATCACTAGGGGATTTTCAAATTCCATGCATTCTGCGGAATGCCTTAGCACAAGTATTTGATCTGTGCTTCTCCCGCCTTTTGTAAAACTAGCGTGTTCATCTCTATCTCTAAGCATTTTATTTTCTTCCCCAGACTATTGAGAATGAGCATACTAAGTATTTTCACCACAACCGATGTAAATGCAATGCCTCTGGAGTAAGCACATTCAGTCAGGTACCTTACCTATAACTTCCAAGTCCCCATCATCAAGCTTTCCTCATTTCATATTCTGCAAAAGTCTAGTTAGTCTGTGAGGTGTCATTTCATTTTCAACTGAAATAATCTGTGCAGTTATTTCACCAAGGGCCTGTATTTTCATTTCTTAATTTTGTTAGTCATTGATTCTTAAAACCGAATTTATTCATTTGTGCAGTTAGGTTTAGTCTACCTTTCTACCAGTAGCAACCCCATATATCTCCCATTTTAACCTCACAAAAATGTTCCTCCCAGGTTTTTTCTTTCCCTGTTGGTGTAATTGACCCATAAGCCTTTTGACAGGTATTTTCATCTTCGTTTTCACCCATGGATATTTCATTAATGTTTCTGTGGGCTATCTCAACACCAAAGCCACTTCCTAAATACGTGAATATGTTAGCACATTATCCGCTTGTTTTTCCCGATATTCGTACTTACCTTTTCTTGCACTTTGCAAGTTCTACCATGCATTCTTCATTTCCTCTCTAAAATTTTCCAGAAATACCTTTTACGTTTGTCTGTTTATGGAATCCCAGGTCTCATTTGGTAGCTAAGGTTTCTATCTTGCTATCCTTCTCCCAGAACTTTCCCAACAGATTGACATACAATCCAGATATTAATCCAGCCTATGTTGAATGCCTTCACCTCATCAGATATGTTTATAGAACTGGTAAATCTATTTTGATATTCGATTTATAAGCTTCTTGGCATTAATCTTCAAGATGCTGTTAGCTTTGTGTGTTGGATTTCAGTTTTAGTGTGGCAGTGACTAATCGGTGACCTCGTCTAACATCTGTTCTATAGCTCCAAGCATTCTTCACATTTTGTTCCCTTAAGTAATGGCCCGATGAAGATGTACGAGCATATACAAGGATGTCTTTTTGCCTGAAGAGACTTCATTGAGCTGTGAGATTTATACTTAATTTTTTGAGAGTTCATTTTTATCCATAGTACACTATTTCACTGCTTTTATAAAATTTTTAGAGTAAAAATTACTGTTCACTGCTATCTTGCCAGCTGGTGCCTTTTTTTGCATTTGCTGTTGAGATCACGCCTTCTCTACCAGTGCCATGTAGTCTTCTAGAACATGCCTCGTTCACCTGCCAGTGCCATCTGTTCTTTCGTGAATGAATATAATTGTTAACCCCATCCAATCTCTCTTTTCCTATTCCTTTGCATCAGGATTCGCAATAATTTGATCAGGAATCTTACATTCTAATTTTCTGTCTTGAGTTTACCCTTAGTGTTTGGAAACCTGGAGATTCTTAGCACTCATATGCCCAGTACTAGGGGACCATTTCTGAATTATGCCTCCATTAGTTTGTCGGGTTCCAGGAGGAGTTATTTAAATACAAAAATGACTAGCCAATTCCTTGGAGTTTGCATTCAGACCTAAAACCAGTGAACCCTGCCGTTACAGTTTGGTGTTTAACTAAGGTTATTCACCATTAATCCTATCCATCATCCCACAGCAGGTGATTTCCAGTCATTAGTTTGTGTAGATTTAGTGTAAGGATTATTGATTGTTTATCGTAGATTGTATAGTTATTTAAATGGGAAGTTGGAATTTTTGCATAAAATTTGTAGATAAATCCGTATTTGTAAGCATTTGGTATATACATCAACATACACATAATACTGACAAGTTCCAGGCTATATCCAGTGCAAAATATCACTGAAAGTTGTGTAATAAATCTGAAAAAATTTGGCTGCAGAAGGTGAATTTTGTTGATTATGATACGGTTGTTTACTTTTTGTGCTCAATCTATAACAAACATGACTAGGAATCCGAAGCCCAGTTTTAAGGTAATCATTATATGATGACATCCCTGACTGAAACTTTCCATGGTATTCAGTTGGAGGATGGTTGGCCTTCTACAGAGTCCTGGTTGATTTTTAGGTGGTTTTGGATGTCAGAAATGCAGTATCATGAAACGGTGACTGATTCTGTTGTGCCAGATGTACACCAGCTGATATT
This sequence comes from Macrobrachium rosenbergii, assembly GCF_040412425.1. Taxonomy (NCBI): domain Eukaryota; kingdom Metazoa; phylum Arthropoda; class Malacostraca; order Decapoda; family Palaemonidae; genus Macrobrachium; species Macrobrachium rosenbergii. The sequence goes on along the minus strand of NC_089765.1, from coordinate 42,717,386 downwards.
TGTGTATCCCCTTGCAAGGACAAATAGTAAATCTCTCTCGTTTTACGTCTCTTTAAAATGGAAATTTCAGCTCTTATTTTCTTGTTTGTCTTACGTGAGCTGGTATTTTAAGAATTTTGTATATGCTGAAATGCTCAGAGCCGCTTTGTTTTAATTAAAAAATTTTAATTACTCGTCTTTTCTAAGGTGAAGGTGATTGTGAATAAACTTATTTATTTATTTTCAGGTATGTTTGTTGACAGAGCTGTGGAAGGTATGTGACAAATTAACTGTTTCTGTGCCCCTTATCGTTGTACATTCAGACAAACATTATGGTTTTAATTATACATGCTTGAATGCCTGTCGTTATAATGGACCCCATTTTCTGTTACTATGTTTTTCTATCCCTTTTGCTGTGGGTATTCTTCATACGTGATTTTACAAGTGTGAGCTCTGTTAAGTATTCTGTATTGGTCGTGTTTGTATTTCATTGTAAATTTCTGGCATTATTGTCATGACTGTGATATAAAAGATTGGAAGATAAGCGGTCGCTTGTCTTTTGGTTTTGTTTTATCAAGCTGCGTTTTTCTTGGGATGTTGTACAATATATGAGTTTAATATCTTATTAATGGTAATTCATGAACAAATTAATTATCAGTTATTATTCGGAAAAAGGTTCTTTCTCAAACATACGTCATTAAATAGTGTAGCAGTACGGCACGCGTCCTTTATGTTTTCTGTAGTTACGCAGATTTTATTTTTCCTTTTCGTGGAGTTCATTTAATATGTTGCGATGTTAATCTGTTTAGGAAAACAAAAAATTGGCATAGTGTTTAAATACTGAATGCTTGCGGCTAATTCGCTGTAATTAATCATTGTTTTTATCAGCTATCGACTTCTGTAATCGCGTCTAAATATCAAAAACTCCGTCCATAACGAAGTTCGTAGGTGCGACGGTTTTCGGAATGTATATATAAGATGTTCCTTTCATTTCCAAGCTGTCCCAAAGTAAATATCACACAGGCCGTGGGGACCAGGGAGTAAGCCAGCTGGTGAGGATGGGAAATTAGTAACATACGAGTCGTAAGAGGAAAGACACATAATCTTCCCTGTGGTAATCAGTCTTGAAGTCCAGTGTTTTCTTACTGTGATTCTCTTATATTTAAATGGAAGTCTGGTTGGTGCTCTCGTCATTAGTATTGGATTGTCGTGTTTCGGTTTTCTTGGTTAAGAATACCTGCTGTGCCGCTATATTCAGTATTCACTTCCAAAACTTAGGGTAGCTGAATAATACAAGCGTAAGAGCTCAGATAGATAAAGCTGCTTAGGAAATGCAGAAGTACAAAAACTATCTAAAAGATATAACGGAGAAAAATAAGACCATCCTCTAATTATTGGGCTGAAGTTAGAACAAAACGTCTAAAAACTGTGATTTTAAACCTCAACAGAAATAAAGGAAAAAAGGCATGATTTAGATTTTTACAGCAAATGTAGCTCTATGTGGCTGACGGTACAGTCTAGGTAGATTTTAATTCAGAGGATGATCACAATTATGAACAGTTTTATAAGGCATAAACAGTGAACTAATCTAATGATTGTACCAGAGATTAATACCAAGGCATGGTTTAAGAAATTTAATCGAGCTCTAGTTTTTGTCCAGCATTTTAAGATATGAATCAAATGCTGAAAATCGAACATCAGTAATGAATCAGATGCTGAAAATCGAACATTATTACAGTATTCAAAACATGTTTAAGAGGTAGATATCCAAAAATTGAACGTTTGTTTCTTAAAGTGAATATGCATTCAAGAACAACACCTAGAATTCTAAATAAGTTCCTTGTAGTTACAGAAACTGAGAGAAATATGTTTGATCAGCCAACAATCATTCTTTAAACTTTGCTAGAATTTAACTTCATCACCCTTCATTTGTATTATTCATTACTTTAACCAAATCTCCGGGAAGAAATTCAGCAACCCAGGTCTACACTCATGAAATGGGATTGATGTAATTAGACTTGCATCATCGGCATAAGAAACAAGCTTGTTTTCTTAGCCAAACCACATGTCACGCAACTATAATGTATGTGACAGTGGGTCAAGGCGCTGACCAGAATAGCACCAGAGATTGCATTCCTGTAGCCACTATGGTTCCTTTCATCAACAGCTTAGTAATTTTTTAGTTAAAAATTCAGTAATAAAGATATGAAGTTTCCCAAGATTTCCTTAGCGAAACACTGGGTCTTACATTCGCCAATATACGAGTATTTATATGCCACCTTGAAGAACTGTTTCTTAGACAATGCCCACAGTTATTTCGGCCCGATTTTTGCAAACGATACGTTGATGACACGTTTTTATTGTTTACAGAAAAATCGCATGCCAATATGTTTTTTGAGTTTGTCGACACATTTCATCAGAATATCAGGTTTACTATGGAAATCGACTCAAAATCATTTACCCTTCGTAAACAAATATTTCACAATGTAATTGGAGGTGGGGGTGGTTACCTCAGTTTTTTTTTTTTTTTTTTAAAGCGTGCACTGGTTTGGGTCTTCACATTTTTAGTAACTGCTCTTTGACATTTAAGCTGAATTCAGTAAAGACACTTTTATTCAGAGCCTATTCCCTGTGTTCAGATGGAATAATTTTCACAATGAAATATAATTTCTTGCAGTATTTTTTAATAATAATTGTTATCCTTCTGACCCCATTGACAGATTTATTGAAAAGTTTTTAAAAATATTTGTCAGCCCTGTTTATTATGTCCTCAGATTCCAAAGAAATTAATGTATTTTTTATTACCATATGTAAAAAATATAAACAAAATTTTTAAAACGCTTTTATTAACATGCACTAAAAAGTAAAAATTAATTTTTTGAGACACTTGGATTTTCTTACAATTAATCATGTCTACAAAAATAAAAGCGTGGGCGCCAAACATGGAAGGAAATGATACAAGAAAAAAAATTATTTTTTACTTTTTAGTGCATTTCAACATTTTTTTTTTTTTTTTTTTTTTTTTTTTTTTTTTTTTTTTTCTCCGATTTATGATTGTAGCTAACGAAATTGAACGAGATAGCCTGTCGAGCCAAAGAAAGCTTGAAAATTGCGTAGAGTTGTTAACTTATTCTACCGAGTCAAAGAGGGTATGAAATATCCTAAGAGTTTCATACAAATCCTGATACTGGGAGAGGTAACTGCTGACCTGCTGATCATGTAAGGTTGTATTATCACCGGGATTGAGTATCCATGCAAAATTTCAAGTCCATCGGACGAAGGGAACAGGTCGAAAATTGAGTTACAAGTTTTGACCCAAACAGACAGACGCAGAAGTCAAGTTCAATAAAAGCACGTAAAAATGCAACTTTTAGACGTTAACTTACAATAGCCCTAAGCACTTTGTACCCGTATGTTAATTTCAAGTGTGTTAAAAAATCCTTTAACAATAGGAAGACTTCAGATTCGAAGACACCTTTGCGGAGTTGATGTGCTCTTTCTTTGTGTATAAATATACTTGTCTAAAATGTAATTTTTGAAATTACGTCGGATCTACCAGACGCTTACTGAAAGTCCACATCGATTCCCATAGAGGAGTCAGTCTTCGCCCTGCATTTTAATATCAAAAGGTTTTTCAGCCATAAGGAACCACTTAGACTCATGTAAAACCGATATAGCGTACAATAATTTCAAAATACTCTGTCAAACTACCGACTGCCTTTCGCTCCGCCTTTTAGAATCTCTACGTCAAGAAGCTGTCGCCTTCCTCAAACAGCCGAAGTACTTCCACACCATTATACATTGCATAACTATCTCTCTCTCTCTCTCTCTCTCTCTCTCTCTCTCTCTCTCTCTCTCTCTCTCTCTCTCTCTCTCTCTTCTGACATCGTCTTTGAATATTCAGTTCCTTATCAGTTTGCAGCCTCACCTTTTACCGGCAACTCAGGCTACACCCTTTCCATTTTTTTTCTCTCTCTCATTTCACTGAATTATGTCTAGTTTTGATTTGCTTTAGCTTGAAACCGCTTTGTAGTGTTTACTTTACTTTTAGCTTAACGACTGTTGTGTTATGTAAGTAAATTTCTTATAAATAAATTTTAGTATTTTAGCATATTTTTTTATTATTGTAAAATTTAATTTTATTGTAGCCCTTATGATGGGATGGAATTCCCGAAATGTTGGGGTAAATAAAAAGAAAAAATTATTTCTGGTGTCCAGACTGTCTTGTTTATTACTAATAAATCTCTTGCCATGTGTACTCTTCTTTATTATTTTTTTTTATTAGTATGAAGTCAGCATTACTACTTCTGGAGGGAAGGGACATCACGTGTTAGCTGGATGTGATGACCTTAGCCATGGGAAAAAAGTCACGAAATTCAATTTTACATGGCTATTCCCTGTCAGCCATGATCTTAGCTCGATCTGTACTTAGGAGACAGTTAGAGCTAAATATAGTGGTCTGGCCTTACAGAACCGTTTAATTATCCAGGAGTTTAGCAGATTTGAGAAAAAATTCTTTTAATCATTAAAGTTTTAAAGGCTTGTATGTTGTATTTGTTTCTTTGTTGAAAGGGAGTTAATCATATATTCTAAATATTTGGCTGTTTTCTTTGTAATTGTGTCTTTTTACATATTACCGAAGTTTTTTCATATGACCGAAGTTATTTGTTGAAATTTTTCAACACCGATATTATGTATCTCTCAGAGCATGTTTTTGTCGTTAGAGGAAAAGGATACGCATAGAAGTTAGAAAGAATCATTCTTGTTTTATCTAGGATTTTTGTAAAGGAAATATTCTTGAAATGCATAGCTATTGCCTTATCAAACTGTATAAGAGAGTGAGAAAATTTTTATTTCTTAATTATAATTTCTCTCAGTTATGACTTTGAGTAGACAATATCTCTCTCAGCTAGCTGCTAGAACGTGCTAATGATGATGTTTAACACAAGCAGAATATCTTAGGTAGTGATACCTCTTAACCTTGAAAATGGAGTTAACTAATTGTATTTTTTTTTATACGCCGGTGATTTCTAAGCAAATGAAATGATAATGACAGTAGTTGATGGATATGTGTAATATGTGGTTCCAGATTTGTTTCACAGAATATCTACGGAAACTATTTACTTGCATAATTCATGTGCTCTCAGTTTATCATTGACCATGGCATTTGCAACTGAAGGCAAATGCTCATCCTTTGCCGCCATTACTGAGGCAGAAATGTTCGAGAAGAACCTCCATAAATCTGTTTCTGATCAGAAACACATTGATGAAGGTTCCTTTATGCGGAACACGGCTGTGCACCTCTTTACCTTCAGGACAGAGAACTAAGCTGCAGAAACATGTCATTTAACGGTGCAGTGAAGAATTTGTTCTCTCGAGTGCATGGCGTCCTTGCAGTCTTCAATGTTCTTCCCCGTGCCTTCGTTCTCTAGTATGAAAAGCTTTTGTCACAGATTTCCCCTTTGCAAGAACGTTCTCCTTCACCTTAGGTAATTATTGTAGAAAGATCTGCTTTTTTCTCACTTCAGTTTTGTGTTGTCAAGACACTCCATCTTTGCATTGTAAGTGTCACTTCCCTGTACGAAAGTTTACGAATGAGTAGGATTGAGTGTTTGACTTACCATAACCCCCCAGCTATTAATCAAGTACACGCTAATTATTAGTAAGGATAACTTCTGTCAATAAATTACTGTTTTCTTTAGATGAGACAACAATTTTGCTTCCGTGTTAGGTTTGTAAACAATGTGTCACGTACATGACGATTTATTAATATTGAAGGTTTTATCATTTTTATTTCACTTCAGAAAAATTTAATCAAATGAAGTTTATATGTAATTGTTTAATATATACATATATATGTTTCTATACATTATATATATATATATATATATATATAAATATATATGTTTATATATATATATATATATATATATATATATATATATATAAATATATATGTTTATATATATATATATATATATATATATATATATATATATATATATATATAATATATATATATGTATATATATATATATATATATATATATATATATATATATATATATATATATATATATATGTATATTCGTAGAGCTGGAGGAAGGAATGAAAGGAGTTGACCAAGCGCTTTCGTGTATTTCTCACACTTCCTCAGGGTCAAGTGATACCAAAAAAAATCATTATTTGTTATAAAGACACCTTTGTGGCAGCAATACATAAACATAAAAATTACCGTACTGCTAGTGAAAAACTAATCGTCGAAAAATGTTGTTTACAAGCAGTTTATCGATTTTGTACATCCCAGGCCTGCTGTTGATCAAATCTGCACGAGTTTTCCTTATTATACATGACTCAACAACGTTTCTTTTCATTATGTCTTTACAGAACATGATCTCTTTAGCTTCTTTCCAATTCATGGTGTTGTTTTAATCTTGTTTCGAGATCCTTTCCACTCTGTCCCACGTACTTTTTATTACACTGATTGCAAGGGATCTTATATATGCAACCATTCTTCTGTAGAGGGGAATTCCCGATTGACATGTTCTTAAGTACAAAGTTCCCAAAAATGACATTAACTTTAAATGGTCTCAACAGCCAAGCGATGGCCACAAACTGGTTACTGTATGGTAAAACAGGAAGGTTTTTCGCATAAAAGTCACTCCTGGTGACCAACTTCATGAAAAGTTTTTCTTGCTTTACAGAATGCTCTGTCAATAAAATGACGAGGGTATCTAAGGTTTGTTGCAGTGTCTCGGACCTTCGAAGCTCGAAAGTCAGGGCAACTGACCCACGGCGCCCTTAGAACATAAACGAAAATACCATCATCTTCGTTCTCGGATGATGGTTTGAATTCCTGTACACAGAAAATTTAAAATTTCTATCATTCCTCACAATTAAAACATCTAAAAATGCCAGCTTATTATCTATTTCAGTTTCTAAGGTAAATTTTATAGAAGGTACAAGGGCATTTAATGCTGTTAAGAAGCTCTCTTCATTTTTGTCAACAGGCCAAGCACAAAATATATCATCAGCTTACCTAACCCACAGGATACTTTTAGGAAGTATCCTTGGTAGGTACTTACTTTCGAAAAACTCCATATAAAGGTTACTAAGTAATGCAGGTAACGGGTTGCCCATTGCCATGCCAAACTTTTTGCTCATAAAACTTTTCTCCAAACACAAATTTACAACCTCTAACACACACTTCTACAAGCTTAATCATAGACGGCCTGTCCAAAGAGAACGTGTATTTTTCCATTTCTTCCTTCATAAATTCAAGTAGTTCACCTACTGGTACTTTTGTAAACAATGAGCTGATGTCAAAACTGATTAACTTTAAATCATAATTAAAATTAAACCTTCTTACCCTATATATAAAATCCACATTATTTTTCAGGGACACACCTGATATGTTTCTAAGCATTGGAGACAACTCGTTACCAAGCCACTCGACAGTTTATAGGTCCAAGACACTACAGAACTTATAATGAGTCTAACAGGATTACACTATTTTCTTTATGGGTTTTGATAACTCCATATAAATAAGGAAGAGTTGGATTGACAGTGATGAACTTCTGTATTAATTCATTGTGGTTTTTTAGAATACTCTTGATGTTTTTGTTATAAGCTTTAACATTATCTAAAGGATTGTTTCTTATTCCTGTGTAGGTTTCTTGATCTTAGAGTAATTCTAACATTTTATTATCATAGTCGACCTTCTTCATGATGACCAACGTGTTGGGTTTATCAGCTCTAGTAATATGTAAATCTTTATCTGTTTTCAGTTTTTATATGATTTAATCGCGTAGCTAACAGTTCAAAGCATGCCAACTCGACAGTTGACAACTGACACTAGGGATTTTGACAGCTGGGGGCGAGTGAGAGTATTCACGAGTTTTAATTCGCTAACTTTAAACAACGCTAATTTTATACTTCCATGGCCCACAACTCGGGCAAAGGCTATAAATAGATACTCGCTCACTGTTATGACGGGATAAGCAGACAAATGATGAGGGGTCTAGGACAAAAGTAGAATTCTTAGAAAAAAAAAAATAAAAACAAAAGGAAAAATGAAGAGAATGATGCAAGTGAGGGGCATGACCATGTACTAAAAGGCAGGACACGTCTCTTGGTGTATGAAGGTGGCGTTAAAATCACAAGGGCAGGAGTCTATGACTCGTGATTCATTCAGGTAGATACACAGAAAAATAAATAAATGAATGAAAGAGTAAATGACACGTGCTAGATACACAGAAAAATAAATAAATGAATGAAAGAGTAAATGATACGTGCAGAAGAGCCAATGAAAATAGAGTGAGGTATTTAGTGTTTATGCAAGAATTTATTGTCCGTCACATGTAAACTACGGCCCGGACTGTCTCGCAGCCCAAGGGCTGGAAAAGAGAACCCAAAGGGCGCGACTCCTTCAGGAAGAGCTGATCACGCATGCCCTGTGCCAAAGTATGGGCACAAGGGCGTGCCACTTCCCACTCTGATATTCATACTGCTTTATAACAAAAAGGATTTATATATTTAGAGGGGAATGGTATTCCATATTTAATTGCCTCTTGTGGTGATAATTTAAGAAAAGCTTAAAGGAAAGATCAACAGAGAAAGATAAGGGATAGAATTTCTAGAGGAACGGAAGAAGATAGTGAAGGGCCTTGACATCCTCTTCTGGATTGCAGGTGCCAAGACCTTCGGAAGATGAAGGGGTGGCACAGGTACCAGGAGAACTCTAGAGCTCTTTGTAGATATCTGGAATTTCCCACGCCTGTGGTAATTCCGCTGCGAACCTCTGCTAGTCGTCCTTGGCCAGGGAATCGGAGGGCCCGAGGCCGGAGCGCGGCATGAAGTGCCACCTGGGTCAGCTGCTGCGACAGCTGACACAGGAATTTTTGTTCGCCAGCTTGGCTATTAATTTCCGCAGCTCGCGGAGTTCATTGGCCCAGCGAGGCGGGGCAGAATCATGACTCACGAGGGGTATCTGCGGCGAGAGAGCGGTGACATTCGGTTGGGGCGAGGTTGACTTGTAGGCAGTGGTGACCAGCTCAGGCACGGGTTGCGAGGCTGCACCTTTAGGTGAACTTCCGCTGTGGTCGAGAGGTACCGTCTCTCTTACCGGCGCTGGTGGCGGTGCCAGGCCGGGAGAAGAAGGGGGCGTCCTGATTTGAATCCCTTGAATGGAGATCGGGGGCATGCTCTGGTGCTGGCACTAAGGCAGCGTCAGGCACTATCAGTGGTTTCTTGTGCTCGTCGGTCAGGACGGACGGAGCTTGGCACTGCTCAGTGCATGCAAGTGGCACTGGCAGGGATTTGGCATCTCCTGGAGGGAGATCTGATTGGGGCCCTGGCACTGAGGCAGGGCCGGGCACTGGAATTGAATCGGGAATCGATCGAGGGGGCCACTGTACATCATACTCAGGTGGCACTGGTGGGAACTACACGTCCTTATGGTACCCAGGGGGCGCTAGTCTTGATGGGGGGAAAAGCAGGGGAGGATTACTCGCACCTGAGGAATGAATTGGGGAATGTGGACCCATGGATTGTCGTGATTTCTGTGGGGACTGAAAGTCCTGTTCCAGGATGACGTCATAGCCTCCGGGAAGATAGCTTGCTACTGCAAGATTGCAAATTTTTGATTGATGAGGTCTTGTGACTCTCAATTGGACCGTAGGGAGTATCATTTTAAATTGATTTACTCCCTCAATTGTGACGAGTTTTCGTCTTTTGACAGTTGCTCCACAGGGAACTCTATCCCTTCGTATGAGGGAGATTTGTGCGCCAGAGTAATCGAATGCCTTGACTCGGCACGCGGGGTAGCTGCCTCGGGGAGGGGCCACATATATGGGACTTTCGGCGGGAGGGCCCAAGGACTTGGAATTCGTGACGGCCAAGGCGACGACAGGAGTATTGTACTTATTATTTTTGGGGCATTTCGCCCATGAGGGAGAGTGGCCATAAACCTTGCATGCCATGCAAAAGTTCTGGCTGAAATCTCTTCACACTACCCCTGTGGAGGGCGCAGGCGAGTTATTGGGTGGTTTTCCGGGAGAAAGAGGCGCTGTTTGCTTGTTCCGTCACTGATCAGAGGAATGCCCCATCTCTTTGCAATAATGGCAAGTTAGGGGCTTGCCCGAGTTTCCATTCTTATGGGAATTTGATCCTCTGAAGAGGGGTGAGGGATTTATCTTCCGCCCCATGGATCCTTCCTGAGGGTGGTGAGTCTCCCACATGTCTGCTATCCGGCAACACTTGGTGAGTGTTGCAGGGGCTTTTTCTACTACATGAGTGGCCAGGCCAGGAGGGACGTAGTGCAGGAAATGCTCAAATTTAAATTTCTCGAGTACCTCGGCGGCGCTAGTGGCTCCTTCAGACTCGTGCCACTTTGCTAACGCCTGCTCAGAATGGTACGCCCAATCGGACCAGGTCTGGCCTGCTTCTCTTGGCTGCTCTCTCCAATGCCTCCTCCATCGCTTGGGGGTAATCTCGTACGCCTTGGTAATCGCTTGGCGTACGGCTTCCCAGTTTCCCCTGTCCTCTGCTGAAAGGGCATGGTAGGCAACGAATGCCTTCCCTCCCAGGAATTTAGTGAGAACAAGGGAGAGTTCTGTGGGGGGAGAGGGTGCAGCACTCCAGGACTCTTTCGGCCCTCTCAATCCAAGCTTCAGGTTCGGCCTCTGTCCATTTTGGCATGAACGAGTGAGCTTGGCTGAGGGCACTCATTCCTGCCGCAGGAGGCGGGGTGGCATTCTGCCGTTCTACCATCTGGAGGTCAAGGGCGTGCTGTCGCTCTCACTCCTTCCTCTCTTTTTCCTCTCTTTTCTCCTGGGAGATTTTCTCTTTCTCTCTCTCTTGCCTCTCCATTTCCTCTCTCTTCTCCTGGGCGATTCTTTCTTTCTCCCTCTCTTGCCATTCTATCTCCTTTCTTTTCTCCTGGGCGATTCTTTCGTTCTCTCCCTCTCTTGCCTCTTGGCTTCTCTTTCCGCCTTGGCATCGTCCACTCTCTCTTGAACCCATTCCCTCAGGGCTTGTCCTGATAGTCCCATGTCCTTTCCAGCGGACATGTAGAATTTGAAGTCCTCATTTTGTTGGGCTCTGGCAGTAGCCATCTTGAAATAATGGTTATATGGACTGGACACTCTAGTGAATCAAATATGTCTGAGAAGACTCAGGTAGTCTGACAAGACTCAATTGCAAGAATCTGAAACACTCAGTTGTTCAGACTGAATGAGAATGGATCTGTCTGAATAAGACAATTGATTAGTAAGTCTGAGGAGACTTTGTTAAAATTTAATATGTCTGAGTAAGACGTGGTTGTTCGTGGCGAACGAATTTTAATGTGCATCTCGGAAGACGTAACTGGATTTTATATCACGCTCGGACTTGGCCGGCTGTAGCGTGAAATTAAGGCGTTCTAATGAACTGGAATGATCAGTCCCATAAGGGCATGGATGTGTGTGAAATACACTAATATAAGGTCTCAGAAGGACTTGGAATTTGGTTTTCCCCGTAGGAATTAGAAGTTCTCGCCTCGTAAGACGTAGAATTTAGTGGAGTCTCGTAAGACTTGGAATTTGGTTTGCCCGTAGGACTTGGAAATTCTCGCCTCGTACTACGTAGAATTTTTAGTGGAGTCTCTTAAGACTTGAATTGGGATCCGTCCCTTAGGACTGAGAAATTGGGTTGGTCTCGTTAGACTTGAAATTTGGTTTGCCCATAGGACTTAGAAATTCTCGCCTTGTACAACGTAGAATTTAGTGGAGTCTCGTAAGACTTGAAAATACGATTTGTCCCATAGGACTTGGAAGTTACTAACGGGATAAAACCCCCAAAAAAATTTTTGCTGAGAGTGGCTCGAGTAGGGACAGTTCTAAAACAACAAACTAATCGGGAACGAATGAAAAAAGAGGGTAGACACGTGGGGAGGGGAGGGGGTGGCCAGTGAAGGTCGTCTAATGCTCATTGGAGTTATTTTTAGACTGTGTAAATGAATCCGTCTATTTATAGACCATCTGGGACTCCAGGAAATTTCCTGGGATGAGCGGATGACAGTAAAAGTGTCCTCGTAATTTTCCCTAGAAGTGCGAGTTCAGATTTCTCTTTCCTAATGCCTAATTCGAGTTTTAGCTAAACTGAGAGAGAGTATTTCAGCAATGCAAGCTGATCTTATCCCATGGGGGAGTTTGTCCGTGCCTAAATAATCTCGCTATTCCGAAATGAGAAGTAAAATTTAACACAGGAATTTCTTTCGCGCTATTCCTCGAAGCAAAAAATATGGCAAAGATTTTAACACACAGGAATTTCGCACTGTTCCTCGAAGGAAAGAATGGTTAGCACTGGTTATTTCCTAACTACCTATCCTGAAAGGCATGTATTAGCAAATCTAATACGGCAGTCTCTTCTCTCAGTGAATAAATGCGTCCCTATTCCTAATTCCTAGGAACAGTCACGATTTTTAAAAATAAATTTTGCTAAGATGACCACATTACCTATGTGGAACTCTCTTGGTCTGTGCTCTTGGTACCAGGTTTGGAATTTGTCTCGCACCCAGCTTAGCTTTGCTAATAGCTGATCTGGTGAGTTGCAAATGCAGTGAAGCAACACTAGAGGAGAAAATGCAACTGCTAAACGAGATCTATGGGAAGGTCGCCATTTTTACGAATTTTTCTGGAGGTCTATGATTTCTCGAGAATTTTACAGGCTGGCAACAGAAACTTCATTTAATTGGTCTTGGAGTTCTGACTTATGTAAAGGGAAATCGTAAAAAAACAAGGAACAACGGATGATTTTAGGAGCTGAAGGAAATGTTACATAAACACTTGGGATGAATTAAGGAATTATATTTACAAAAGAAAGCATTAGAAGGGAAAATGGTTAATTGAATTGTTAAAGGGCTTGCAACGCCCGAAGACTCTCCTACTGGAGTTTTGACTAAGGGCAAGGCACAGCCCAAGATGAGTCCACTGCGAATAGGTCCCTCTGCAAGAGAGATTACACATTACACGCCAGTAAAGGAAAATGTAACACAGAATATGACTCGAGTCTGCACTGAGGGTGCCAAGGACTCAAGGAATAACTGAACACTTTACACTGGAACAAGAAACACTGCAAAAGGCACTGAACAAATGACACAAGGATGAGAAACAATACTGGCACTCGGGAACACTTCAAAAGGGCAAACGATCGTGACTGAAATGTCTTTACTCGCACTTTACCTTAGGGAAAGCAGGTCCTTGGCCAAGGATGACGAGGGACAGTCACACACTTGACATCCTACTCAGGTTCCTGGGTAAGTCCTTTCGAGGATGACGGTAGTACTGGGTTCACATCAGGAGTCTGGTGTGGACATCTGGGTGGAAGGGTGGAGGGTGACCTCTAAGCGTCTTGTATCATTCGCCTGCGTGTATGGCTAACAGCCCAACTGTATACTGCCCCGTGACTGACTGCCCTTGAGATCTCCTGTCCTCTTTTTAAGGCCTCGGCCGAGTGTCCTGACCTAGTGCAAAGATTGGTGACCGTGTGCAAAAGATGTGTCATTTGCCCAGGTGTTCAGGCATCTGGTTGCCTTTTCCCAGGTATCCTGCTAAAAGAAAGACAATTCAGTGGCTTAATCTGCCTTTAGAAGGTTGTTTGAAGCGGCTTAGTTGGGATAAGCTGCTTAAGGGAGTGGCACCCAGCCTCTCATCTTTGCCCCTTTCGACCGTGCCTTCTTAATGTCTGTTTCAGGCAAAGGAAAGGGACAGATCGAACTGTTGATAACTTTAAATGTTTTGATATCTAGGTCCACTAGGCCTGGGTATGCAGTGACACTTCTACTTTCACTAAACTAAGAGCAAATTAAGGGTTGTATGTGCAACAACTTCTTGTATTATTATATATATATACAGTATATATATATTATATATATATATATATATATATATATATATATATATATATATATATATATATATATATATATATATATATATATATGTGTGTGTGTGTGTGTGTGTGTGTGTGTGTGTGTATGGTAAGAGATGGAACGAACATACACAACCATTTGAGAATACGCATCTACCCCTGACAGGTGTCAAAATGGGGGTGGGGACAAATCTCAGTAGGACTAGTGGTAGAAATCACAATATATACTAAAGGGACAGTACCAACAAACATACAGACCGTAGGAGACTATAAATCCACACTTGACAAGTGTCAGGGGGAGGGACAAAAGAATTCATTAATACTACTGGCCCCATCTTGTGTTTACAAATATGAATCCTTTCATCTCTACTGCCTTCCTTAGAATTTAAATGTTTTATAAATTTCTTTCGAAGTATAGGATCAAATTTATGCATACCTTGACTGATATTCATGTTATGTCCATAACTTTCTTTTATAAAGCTAGATTCAATGGTACTTCTTTCTAGTGTATTATTTGAATGCACCGTCTTTTTTACCCCTCCCTAGTTGGTAGAATTGTTGTTCTCAATAAATGTACATATCTCACATTTTTTTTATGCTGTTCTATTCTATTTCCCATTTAGTATTGTCGGGAGAGTTCTTTATAAGTACATGTTGCATTGTTTTATTGTTCTTAGATGCATCATTAAAATAAAAATTCTTAAGGAGATGGGGATATCTTTCATATTGTGACTATTATATGGTAGTACAAGCAAATTTTTGTGTGTTATAAGGTTCGGTTTTTTTATGCAGTCTTTTATGCCGCTTCTAATATTGTCTAACACACAGTCAGTATATTTCAGTATCGTGCCTGTATTCCTAATCTTATCTGACATATTAGTAGGTATTCTGTAAACAGTGTTTAAACCCATTACTATTCCTACGTATTAGGCAATCCAAAAATGGTAGGCACCCATCCTCGTGCATTTCCGCAGTGAATTTATTTGATGGTACTAATTGTTAAGAAAGCAAATGGAAAATGGGATATCCAGCTGTGTTCTCTGGTAATTCCGATAAAAACTCCAGTAGCAAAAACCCACAAGCCTGGATTCGCTATTAATCTCTACATTATTTAGCTTATTTATCATCTCCACGTTCTTGATGTTCGCATCAGAGATGGTACCAACCGATTAGTTAAGAATATCCACTAAGTACTTTGCCAGGTTGTAAGATGAGGAACCAACTGAGCTTACTGTATAATTAGCCTGGCTGGAAAATTTGTTTTGTGGGTTAGACAGTGTGAATAGTAATTTTAAAAGGAAAATGGAAAAATTATTAAAACGAAACGAAAGCCTAATAAAAATAGTTGTGTGTGAGACCTTTCCATCGCTACCGTATATGTATGGCACAATAAAATGGCTAGCACGACCTATTAAGAGTTATTAATTTTGTGTGTCAACTGATTTTTAGTCTACATACTAAAGCATCATATTCATAATACTTGTCCCCATTTGGAATATTAGTTCAGTGCTGGACTTTATTTTTGTGTCCAGTCAGTCGATGCCCTTAAAGATTTTAGGGTGTTACAAACTTTTCCTATTTATTTTGCCTCTGTGAACTTTATATTTTTTCATAACTATACAGTCTAGTATCTATTTGAAGATCATGCTATCCTGTTACATGTCCCTCGAATTGCAGGTTTCATTTTAGAGGCAGTTATTTCCTTACAGATTAATAAATTCGGCAAGACCTGTAATCCAGAATTTTTTTCTTTAAAGCACCTTGAGATGCGCTTTTTAATCGTAGCCACCTCAACATAACCTATATCGAAGATATTAATGTTGCTAACATTATCCTTTTAGGGAGATTACGGAAGATACTTACGCATTAGTATTCGGTGACAATGATTTTCAAGTATATAACGATTATCATTTAGTGAATATTTTGTTGTATATTAGCTTTGTTTCTCCCTGACATCGACTTTTTAAAAGTACATGGAATTTATCTCAAAAGTTCTGCGAATTTATCACTAATATGCTAATATCATTTTGATGTCATAAAGTGTCTTGAGTAATCGGTAAAGATTTACACTGTAAATTAGCTGTTATTGTTCCAGAGGCACATATTGGATATGGGCCGATATGTATACAAGAACTGATGTACTGTAATTCCCCCATTGCGATACGATGGGACTAACCTGGTTTTATACTTTAAGCTTAAGGAACTTTCATTAGAAATGTTCTTCACTTCCTGTCTGAAATGAAGACATAAATAGGTAAGACATAGTGCCCAACTTTTTCATCACTCTCCTGGAATAGGGGGATAAAGTGGCTTTATTAAGAATTCGGATTAGATTTATAAACCCCCCAAAAGTTTACTTGGGAAGGATTTGCTTGCTGCAGTAGTTTAATGGCAATGGAGAACAGTGTGGTGCGTTGCCTTAGGTAATTCATTTAGCGACAGTTAGCCTACCTCCAAGTTCAATCTCTGGCAAATAGTCTTGTTGAGATGGTGATGATGACCCCCTCCTTAAAGGCATTGTGTCAAGTGAAAAATTTCGGGTCCAACTTTTATTGCTTTTAGTCAGATTTGTCTTTTTCTAATATTTTTCCTAACAAAGTTTGAACTATTTCACATCACGAAGCATTACACCATTTATTATTTTTTATTGGCGTTTTCTGATGGTGTCATTAGATTTCCTAATCCTTGTGTCGTGCATTCGAACTACCGTCCTATATACCTTTCTTCTATCATCATTTCAGCTTGGGATGTTTCAAGTTGGTTGTTGTTGCTGATCAAGAGTGTTAAGGCACGCTTAAGAGTGATGATGATTATATTATTATTATTAATCCGGAAGTTATATGCCATTATAGGAGCTTAAGTTTTTATTATTTATAATATATCTAACACTCGTTAACTTAGTAATTTCCGGTACATAGGTTCAGTCTTATTGTTTTAGTCCTATGTATATTTTTTGGTCCTAGATATTATTTCAAGATTATATCGATTAGCAAGTCATAGCATTTGACTTTTTAGAAATAGTTTTTTTCTTTCTTGACTTGTATCGTACAATTGGCTAATTGTTTATTCCCTTTTTTCGTTTTTATCGCCGTTTCGTTAAAATTTTACAGTGTTTTATAATATTTAATTTTTTTATATAATATTTAAATGATTTGTGTTTTATTTTCTTATTATCTTTCTCTTTGATACTATCAAGATCTCGGTAGCAGTTACGTAATGAACTTTAAGATACATTATATTTATTATCATTCTCTCTAATGGTATCAAGTTCTCTTCGGCAGTTACTCAGTGAACTCTTAATTCAGTGTAGTTACGGTTATAAGATAAAGAAGATAAAGTCAACACTTCATCTAAGGCCACATATTTATAACCTCTGTAACCTCAGTCGTGGAGTCAGTTAATCAGTAATCCATGAAGAAACTTGGCTACAGCTTTCTTCGTGTCACGTCGTAAGAATCTTTACTCGAGATGCATTGTCTATTGTGGATTGGCTTCTATTTCGCTGAACACTTAAAAGTGATTGCCCCTGTCAGTTTGTTACGTACAATCTTACATGAACGCACCTAGAAAAATATATTGTAGCAGCTTACCATCACTGTCCCGGTAGTAAATTACAAGGTCAGTGATGGTATAGTGAACGAAAAACGTATTTATTTACACTGATCTTTGTCTAAAGGGTCTTAGAAATATTGAAGCATAAAAAATGTGTGATATTTATAGGGGTTTACATGTTACCTCAAAACTATTAAATACTATAAAATGTTTATTCGTCTCATGGTTTCTATTCATTTTAGTGCTGATCAGAATAATTTTTTGAGGAAGAATGGGACCAGGTAGTAATTATAAGGATGTTTCCACTATGCTATTCCATGTCGCTTAATTGTATATATGTAATTTTCAAATAGGAGTTTATTGCGGTGAAATAATTGCTTGGAGCTTGGATCTGAATAAAAATGTTCGTAGTTCAGATCCACATAAAAATCCTGAAAATGTTTACTGCACGCTTACGTAGGCACGAGGACCAAGAGAAAACAGTACCTGCATCTCATACACGTGTTTGCAGCTCTGTCGAGACAATAATTTCAAGTTTGCGTCAACAACCCTCATCATTTATCTCGATGGATTTTGGTCGCAGGCAGCGAGCGTCCTTGGCCCACGCGTGACTGACTGACTGACTGATTACCCACCCTATCCTTTCATCCATCCAGATGGATACCACCATCCAATTTCTGCACCCACTACTTCCCTCTTCAGTTCAGCCGTTGCAGGTGGTTTGCGGCGATCCTTCTTCGAATGTAGCTGGAATGCTGCATTAACGTTTAATTGGCACGCTGATAAAGAGAAGGCTGGTTTCATGGAGATAATGTGATATTTTCTGTTTTCATTCGAAACGGCTTTGTTTGTTTGGTGTACTTGGTTGTAATGTTGCTTACAAGCACAAGTACACGTGTGTGTGTGTGTAAAGTCAGCATGCATACATGTTTACTCATGTAGCCTACACGCAAATTCAAAAGCATCTGTATGTGCAGATATATTTAAACACTGTTTATTATATCTGTCGCTTTAAGCTGACAATTAAAGAAGTTTTTATGAAGATTTAATACGTATTTGTGTAGGCATGCATCTGCTCTTAGTTTAAGCCTAGTTGGCATATTAAGAAAATGGACACTCTCTAATTGTGAAAATTTCTCTGTGGTTAGTGTTGTCACAGTGGCTCTTAGTCAAAGTAATTTCTCTTAATCAAAACCGTAAAAAGTACCGTAATTAATGTTATATATATAATATTATATATATATATATATATATATATATATATATATATATTATATATATATATATATGTGTGTGTATATATATATATATATATATATATATATATATATATATATTTATATATATATATATTATATATATATATATATGTGTGTGTGTATATATATATATATATATATATATATATATATATATATATATATATATATATATATATTTATATATATATATATATATATATATATATATATATATATATATATATATATATATATATATATATTCTTAGGTTCTGGGGTCTGTTGGAGGAATGTACAGGATTTCTTATCGTTTAACTGCCTTAAGGGGCCAACAGATATCACCCAGAATGTAATAAATGGATGGGGAAAAGGATGACTTACCTTGATATCACCATTAATTAACCAGGGAGTGGAAGGTCACCATGGGAAATGAGTATCAGATTACGTTAAACTGAATTTATTTACAGATGGAGCAATCAAGAAATTAATCTGAAAAGGCTGATGGTACAGCAAACAAGCACATGTAATGTGAAATAAAATTAGGCAGTGAGGAGCAAATCTCTGAAAATGAAAAGGTGACTACTGCTTGAATGAAGTTCAATGTCAGGCACTTGTACACAATGGTGAGGGGGGACTGATTAATGCCCTGGGGCTGCATATCAGGAAATTCTTGCATATCAGAAATGGTAGTACTTCTAAGTGGAATTGATTCACAAGGCTGGGACCTTCCGCTTGGGAGCAGAATAGCAGGATTTCTGGAAGAGAATTCCAGGTCAGCATTCAAAACGAGTTTCTCTTGCATGAAATTAACTAAGCACCATGGAAGAATTGATCAATTAGATTTAATTAGCCCTTGGTAACACTATTGATGGAGTAATCTAATTCTGATCACTGAGGTAATTTAATTGGAGCTTAGGGGCGAATCATAGGGCAACTTGGTTGGTAGGTTTGATTTAACAAAGGGGGCTTTGTTTAGGAGAATGAAAAGTTGGAAATATTGAAAGTATGGAGAGAAGTTCACAAGAAGGTACAGTAAACTGGCAAGGGATCACGTTCCCAGACATACCTTAACCTGGTCTGTGCATGAGCTCTCATAAGACGCAGTGGGTAGTATGGCAATTGCGTTCAAGCCAGTATGAAGAGGGAAAGATGAGGCACTTCCACATCTGCTCTCTGTCACGTCTGCGAAGCGTCTGGCGGCGTTGTTTTGCCCATAACTTCTTGGCGGTCTTGGGGTATTTTTGAGTTGAACACAGAGGTACAGGTTGAATCTGTAAGCAAATCCCGAAGCCAGTAACAGGTTCATACAGTAAGAGGCCTTATAGCTAAGTCCCTAAGGTTCAGAATAGTAGCCCCGTTAATCCCGCATTCACCCCTGGTGGATTAATGATTTATCTAACCTCCAGAACAAGTGATGGTGGGGACTAAGGAGCAGTTTTGTTTACCCCCAAATCAGGTGACCTGGGGGGTTAGGCCTACTCATTTTACTTCGCTAGTGATGGTGTCTTCTCAGCTGCTGTTAAATTTGAATTTCTACCTAACTGGATAAAAAGGGACGAATGGAAATATGTAAGAGCTCCCCCCCTCTAAAAAGGCATTCACTCCCTTTCGGGCATGAAGGTCTTGGCTAAGTAAGTTTTTCGTCCCAACTAGTCAGTTGCTTCCCTAAATGAATTGTGCTTTTGCACTGCAATAGCTAAATGGCCCTACCTAACTGCTAAGAGGGGTACTAGTTTTTGCTAACTTACTTACTACAGCAGAGCCTAACCTATGCAACGGTATCTACAGACTTTTACTGGCTGTCCCTGACGACAGGGGAACTCTACTCCTAGGCAACTGGTACATGGTAAATGTGTCTTTTGACATAGCCTACTATCCTATGGCTCTGGCACTAACTAAATGACACTGACCTAA
Organism: Macrobrachium rosenbergii; assembly: GCF_040412425.1. Lineage (NCBI taxonomy): Eukaryota > Metazoa > Arthropoda > Malacostraca > Decapoda > Palaemonidae > Macrobrachium > Macrobrachium rosenbergii. The sequence continues at coordinate 42,696,792 of NC_089765.1, read as the reverse complement.
CTAAATGCAATTAATAATGGGTTACGCAATGCTTTATGGAATAACACACAATAAATTTGGATATAAGCAACCTGAAGGGTTAATTATGCTAAGTGGCCAGAGGTGTACCAGCTTGAGTATTGGATAGTTTTGGGTTAGTATCACAAAATACCTAGGGTGTTAGATGTTAGTCTACTTGGGCAGAGATCACTCAGGCTACCTTCTCTGAGTAGGTGCCAGGATCACTCTGAGATGGAAGCGGCACTGTGCCAATGGGACACGAGTGCCAAGGAGAGCTTGTGGCTCTTATTGGTTAATTGGATCTCTTCCACCCCTTCTTCTTCTTCTTCTTCTTCAGGTTCCTCCAAGATCTGGCTATGCCATTCCTAGGAGGTGATGAGGGCACCAACTCTGGGGAAAGGCCAGAAGTGCCATCAGGAACAGGATTAGAGGCAGCCCTAGTAGCTACAGGCCAGCTCCCTACTTTGGTTGCTGTGACAACCGTCGTAAGTGTAGAACCAGCATCTGCGTCCTGGCCGGACAGTTCCTGGTTGACCAGAGAAGGTGTAACATTAAGGTCTGCCAGAGGGTCATGTAACATTAAGGTCTGCCAGAGGGTCATGTAACATTAAGGTCTGCCAGAGGGTCATCCTCAGCAGATGAAAGTGATTGGGAAGAAGAAACGTCAGGTGTCGGAGGCTCACAATTGGCGATGACCAAGTCAGTGAGGTTTGGAGGATCACTCGTAGGAGGATCCATGACATGATTTGGATCTGGCACTGGCACTAACTTGGGGCCAGGCACAGGGGTTAAGGTTAGTAGAGGGGCTCCGTCCGAGATAGACGGAGCTTGGCACTGCTCAGTGATCTCAAGTGGCACTGGCAGAGAATTGGAGTCAGGCGTGGCTGACGAGGGACCCTGGGGGTGCAAAACCCCTCGGTGTACCTGAGGTAGTGGGAGACAGAGATTCCTGTTTTGGTTGGAGGGCAGATCCTCTTGGAATGGTTCTGGATGTGGTATCCATTGCGCTTTACTTGCTAGGGCACCTTGCCCAATTTGGAGAGTGCCCTGTTATGTTGTAGGTCTTGCAGCAGTACCTGGTGATTTCCCTTCGTGGTGAGGGAGGAGACGTTTGGTAGCCATCCTTTTGTGAGGATTGAGGACTGGGCCTGGAGTTGATTTGAGAATGTCCTTTCTGTTGAACACCTTGGTGAACGGAAGGTTGGGCTGACGTTGGCACGCACAGAGTGGCACTGGGGACCGACATCCCCAGAGGATGTCTTGTCCCAACAGGAACTCCACCCTATGCCTGATTTTATTCACCGCTCCAAGGCGGTGAGGTTGCATGCCCCATGGGGTGGTTACTTGAAGTTTGACTGTGGGAATGGTCTTGGTTTGCTCCTCTACCCAAGTCATCATCCACATGGTCTCGTCAACCGTGGCACTGGCTGTCACTTGTGCCCAGTCAATCAGGCTAATATCTGAGCCAGTGTGTACCGTAGCTGGCAGGTTCACTGGTAAACTGGAGCCATCCAGGGGTGCCACTGAGATGGACTGAGTCCAGACCCGCTCAGGGTGAGACATCTCTGGCGGCACAGCCACAAAGGATGTGGCACTAATCAGGTTGATGTGCTTAGTAGAGGGCATATGTTTCGGGCAGCCAGGATATCTGGCAGTATAGTGCCCTAGAGTTCCACAGTCTTGGCAGGGTCCCTTGGGATGGGCTGACCTTCCTATGGTGACGGTCGGTGGAGAGGGTCGAGCGGACGTAGAGGGAGAGGAGTTTTGGTGGTTGGTAGTAGGCTGCCTATTGTTGCCCAACTTGTAGTGGCAGTCAGCTTCAGTGTGGCATAACCATTTACAGTTGATGCAAGTAGGTTTGTTAGGCAGTCCATTCTTTTGGTGAGTCGAGCCTCAGAGGTACCCTGTGCGTCGATAAGACGTGCTGTGGGACTGGTTGAACGTTTCCCAGGAATCGGCCATATGGCAGGCTTCCATAAGTGTGGTGGGCTGCCTATCACTGAGATATACAGCAAGGGGCCCAGGCACACACTGGAAAAGATCCTCCAGCATGGTCCGATTGAATAAGTCCTTGAAGATAGTGCATGACAGGGAGTTGAACCAGCGGGTACCAGACTGGGTCTTATGACAGTCCCTTTCCGCCCAGGACCAGCCAACTTTCTAGGCAAGACCTTGGAACCGCTGTCTCCATTTCTTCGGGGTTATTTTCTAGGCTTTGGCGATCACCCTACGGACTTTGATCATGTCGCCTCTTTGACTCTTCTCATTTTGGCGATTACCCTACAGACTTCAATCATGTCGCCTCTTTGACTCTTCTCCAGCGAGTGGAGGGCTGCCTTAGATTTTCCTTCCATGTGCTTAGCAAGCACTAAGGCCCTCTCAGTCTCGAAGGTGTTGTAATTTTCGAAAAGCGCCTCTGTCTCCTCCAACCATGCTTCCGGCTCTTCATCAGTCCACTTGGGGACCAGGGAATTAATGCTTGAGAACAGAGCATTGGGTGCAGCAGGTGTGGGGTTGGAGGCTTGTTAGATAGCCAGAGCTTCAGCACTTTGCTTTTTTGCTTTCTCCAGCTCTAGCTCCTTTTCTTTTAGAGCCAGTTCGCTTGCCTTGAGAGCTCGCTCACTTTCGTTGAGGGCTAATTCTTGATGTCGGCTAATTCTTGATGTCTTCTCTGTTTTTCTCTTTCACCTTCCAGCTGCCTCTGTTCAGCTTCATAATTCCGCTGTTCCAGTCTTTCTTCCTTCTCTTGCTTGGCCAAGTCATCCAGCTGTTCCTTGGCCCACTTGGTGAAGTCTGATCCCATGAGACCGGCCTCCTTCCCCAGATCCATGAAGGCTCTGTAATTGTCTGCCACCATGTTTCTGGTGGGTAAAGGCATCTAATTGGGTTGACTGGACGGCCTTGGAGCAATGGCCTGTGACAATGGGGAAGTGCCCCATAATTTGGTGACACTTCAGTGATGTGGCACCTTTTCAATAAGGTGGCACTGTGGTTGAGTGTGCCGTGTGAAGGTCACACTGATGGAGCAATCCTGAGCAGGAAGCATGATACTTATGGGCGGATACGCTGGTAAATAACGGAATGGTCCTGAAGGAGCTAAGGTCCTTATGGGCGGATACACTGTGGTTGGCACTCTGTATCTCAAGTACAGGTGCAGTGGCTTATGTTAGTACTTTGTCTTGGTGGCACTTGGGTGCCGGTGTGCTCCGGGGAACAACACTAAAAGGCAGTGAAACCAAGCTGTACTGAAGGAAATGGCACCCTGCCTAAGGCAGAATGTGAGTAAGGAGTAAAAGGGAAAGTGGAAAAGGTAAGTGCTTCAATAACTTAATTGGTTGGCAGTGCCTCAGATTTGTGGCACTGTGGAAAGGGAAACCCTTGGGCTTGCACTCGAGGGTGGCTAGTCCTAAGAACTAGTGGTTGCTCCCTGACATGAGGGAAGGAAGGTTATGGGGTTTGCACTCAATATGCAATTTGGTGCTTGCGGTATATGCAAGTCTTGAATAATGGATACCCACTTGTGCGCGGCAGTCAATAACTGTTAGTAAATGGCAGTACGTTCACTCTGTGAAACGCACGGAGTTCGCTCCACGGGCTGAAGCACTTAATGTGAAAGTAGAGATGGGAAACAATTCAATGAACACGGGCGCAGATATAAATTTGCACACTATGTGTGAATGAGGAAAAGGAATTATTGAATGGGGATCTTAAAAGATGAAAATTTTGGGTAAAAACGAAAAGAAAATGTGTATTGTACTTGGTTTTATGAATTAGTGGGTTTATTTTCCAATACTCATTTATTAATTTTAGTATTCTCCTTGTTATGATGAAAGAAAAATCTCTCTCTCTCTCTCTCTCTCTCTCTCTCTCTCTCTCTCTCTCTCTCTCTCTCTCTCTCTCTCAGAGAGTATTTGTAATGGAACGTATTCGTTGTATGATTTAAGTTACTCTACCTTTTCTTATGATAAATTACGTTATGCAAAATTACGCTAAGTTATTTTTTTCCTAATAATGTACTTTTGATATAAACGTAATTTTACCGGCTAGCTCCCATCATGACAAGTTATATAGTGGAAAAGGGTTTCAAATTATGCTCAAAAGTATCAAGGTATTTTGTTAGGTTTATGTTAGGGGGAAAAGAAATGGAATTCGTTTGGCGTGAACGATGAGATGTGGAACTGGGTGCTCGCAGCGAAAAACAGCTGATAGTTACTGGTTGTCTCGATCAAGTGATAACAATGAGGATTTAAAGTTTAAGAAAAGGAACACTCAACTTTCCTGACTGAATGCGGGTTTTTTAATGCAAAATCGAATTATTTAACTGAAACATCAGTAATGCCTCCACTTTACTTAGAACATTGAATGCAAGTTTGAACTGGAAATGACACTCTTTGAATTGTGGGAGTGTTGTGGGGGGTGGGGGAGACTCTCGCATACGCCGACCTTGAGTGGCCGACTCATACAGCCATGGATTGCCAGAGGTCAGTATGCATGTTTTAACAACAAGAATGTTCAAATCCTACTTCACAGACAGAGAAATTGTACCCTTTCTCTGCCGTAACTGTTCTCGAACAACACTCTTAGCTAACTGTTCCCGGCTAACACGTAATAATTCGGTCGCCCTTATTTGCCTTTGTGAAATAATGGAATTAAATTAATTGATATATCAGTCTTCTGTTCGTTTCGTTGCTAGTCTTAGCAAATAGCGAGGTTAATTATCGTGGCTAATTCGACTAGATCAATGGCCAGGTCGCCACTCTTACCTTCTGGGGTCTGTTGGAGGAATGTACAGGGATTTCTTATCGTTTAACTGCCTTAAGGGGCCAACAGATATCACCATTAATTAACCAGGGAGTGGAAGGTCACCATGGGAAATGAGTATCAGATTACGTTAAACTGAATTTATTTACAGATGAAGCAATCAAGAAATTAATCTAAAAAGGCTGATGGTACACCAAGCAAGCACATATAGGCCTAATGTGAAATAAAATTAGGCAGTGAGGAGCAAATCTCTGAAAATGAAAAGGTGACTACTGCTTGAATGAAGTTCAGTGTCAGGCACTTGTGCACATTGGTGAGGGCGACTGATTAGTGCCCTGGGACTGCGTATCAGGAAATTCTTGCTTATCAGAAATGGTAGTACTTCTAAGTGGAATTGATTCACAAGGCTGGGACCGACCACTTGGGAGCAGAGTAGCAGGATTTCTGGAAGAGGATTCCAGGTCAGCATTCGAAACAAGGAGTTTCTTCTCTCACATGAAATTAACTAGGCACCATGGAAGAATTGATCAATTAGATTTAATTAGCCCTTGGTAACAATATTGATGGAGTAATCTAATTCTGATCACTGAGGTAATTTAATTGGAGCTTAGGGGCAAATCATAGGGCAACTTGGTTGGTAGGTTTGATTTAACAAAGGGGGCTTTGTTTAGGAGAATGAAAAGTTGGAAATATTGAAAATATGGAGAGAAGTTCACAAGAAGGTACAGTAAACTGGCAAGGGATCACGTTCCCAGACATACCTTAACCTGTTCTGTGCATGACCTCTTGCAAGACGCAATGGGTAGTATGGTGATTGTGTTCGAGCCAGTATGAAAAGAGAAAGATGAGGCACTTCCACGTCTGCTCTCTGTCACGTCTGCGAAGCATCTGGCAGTGTCGTTTTGCCCATAACTTCTTGGGGTATTTTTGAGTTGAACACAAAAGCATAGGTCGAATCTGTAAGCAGATCCCAAAGCCAGTAACAGGTTCATACAGTAAGAGGCCTTATAGCTAAGTCCCTAAGGTTCAGAATAGTAGCCCCCGTTAATCCCGCATTTGCCCCTAATGGGTTAACAATTTTTCTAACCCCCAGAACGCGTAAGGGGGGGGGGGGACTAAGGAGCGGTATTGTTTACCCCCAAATCAGGTGACCCTGGGGGTTAGGCCTACTCATTTTGCTTCGCTAGTGATGGCGTCTTCATAGCTGCTGTTAAATTTGAATTTCTACCTAACTGGATAAAAAGGGATGAATGGAAATATGTAAGAATATATATATATATATATATATATATATATATATATATATATATATATATATATATATATATATATATATATATATATATATATATATATATATATGGAGCCTCGATGGCTCAGTTGGTAGAGCAGCAACCTCAGATTTCATGGAGGTCTGTGGCGAGGGTTCAATCCCCACAGCCGACTGGTCAGAGAAGGCGGACACTTTGCTATCCGTGTAGACACCCCAGGATTACGTATGTAATCAACGGATAGGTTTGCTGAAAGCAAATGGGTGTTACAGACTAACACACACATAAACAAAGCCACTCCAACATCTTCTAAAAAACATAACAGACACCTTACACGTCTCGAACTGTCGACCTACCCACCCAGTTCTCCTCGCTGCTGCTGGGAGAATGGGAGCTGCGGATATGGTACAATACATGTACATATTCGTTACTGGGGTCTAAGCGATGTCAGGCAGGGCAGCCGATCGAGGCTACGGCCTACCCCACCGCCAAATCAAAGTCCTTCAAAAGAAGGCATCGTGCTTACCCCATATAAAAATGGAAAAAAAGCACGTTAAAACAGAAGAAGATATATATATATATATATATATATATATATATATATATATATATATATATATATATATATATATATATATATATATATATATATATATATATATATATATATATATATATATATATATATAAAATCCTATAGTTCGAAGTCTGATTTTGTTTTATGTAATAAGCTTATTTTACTCCTCTTGTTTTGGGTTTTAACCTTATAACATGCCTTGTAATTTTACCTTTGGAATATTGTCACTCAGAAATTTCAAGTAATGAGAAAAAATGCTGAAGCACGTAATTGTTATCGTTCTTATATCTCACTAATCTTTTCAGTAGTAAGAAGTTAAGAGTCAGTCATAATATTCGTCAAAGTCATGTTTCATTAGGGGCCGCTAGTGTGGCTTAATGATGCTGGTAAAGCTGTAGGAGTTATTTTAGGTTACCCCAGAAGTGTCATGATGCTGTTGATCCCTGTGTCCAGAAACTTTTATGTACTATTGCTTTTCAGAAACCTTCCTGTGTCGGGCAATGTTGTAGAACCATGCCATGTGTTTGGTGATCATTCGACTATGTTTAACATAGCCCACAGCCACCTTACTCCCATCCTCATGGTGGGGTAGTGCTGTCACTGCACCTCACGGGGTGCACGGTTGGCATTACTTAAGGTTATTTGCAGCGTCCATTCTGCCCAGAGCTGCACCCTCTTTCATTCCTTTTAATGTACCTCCGTTCATATTCTCTTCCATCTGACTCTCCACCCTATCCCAACAACTGCTTCATTGTGCAACTGCGAGGTTTTCCTCCTGTTACACCTTACAAACCTCCCTACTGTTAATTTTCTAGTTAGTGCTGAATGACCTCATAAGTCCCAGGACTTGGCCTTTGGCCTAAATTCTGTATTCCATCCTTCGGTTCACCTTACTCCCATAGACTAGATGAAAGTCTTTAGGTGGCACTGAAAACAAAGATCTGGCGTTTAACGGCAAATGAAAACAAAGATCCTGCCATTGGTAACCCAGCTTAATATGCTGTTTTTCTCGACAGTTGCAGTTGCCATATAAAGAGCTGAATTACCATTACTATTTAAGAAATCAGCTTACGTGTTCTGGAGTGATAGGAGATTGCAAAGTGAGTTGGCAAGAAGTGGGTTACGAAATGTCTCGGTAAGACTTGAGTAACAGATGTTGCATAAGTATACATGTATATTGAACACAGTTATAGGGAGGAGTGTGAGGATGGCTATGTTCATTTATTAGTTTGGAAGGACCTCCAAAAAGTTGTTATGCTCTCAGGTTTTCCAGAATATTTTTTGGTGCACTTAGGTATGCATATTTTAAACATCATATGTCTACTGTGCATTTTTATGCTCACTGCTGACACTGTATACCGAGGATGGCTGCCAAGTCATGTTTTAATATTCCCTGTAAAGATCTCTGTTATTTTGAACTACACAGACACCAGGGTCTTCCACTCGTATATTCTTTTTTATTACTTCTTTGTCAGAAAAGATAAAAGGCTTCACTGACTCCAGTGAAAAATCGATGATTGTGTTTATTTTATGGATCTGTTGAAAATGTTCAGGTGGATTATTTTATGGATCTGTTGAAAATGTTCAGGTGGATCTAAAATCTCAGTTTTCTCATGCTTTGTAGTTTTCATCCGATTTTTAAAATGCCCCTCCAGAATTTTTTTTTTCCAATTTTTGCTTGGAAAATTAATGTACATAATGTGAATACAAGTTTTTGAAATGGAAGAACTATTACAGTCAGTGTTTTTACACTTTTCTCACCTGAAACATTATCAGCTAGTTAAGAATTATTTGCATCTTAAGGAAGTTTTGACGACGGTAAAGTATTCAGTGAATGGTAAATACTGAATTAAATTATACCAAAATAATCTTTTGACCAAATTGACGACGTAAAAGTATTCAGTGAATGGTAAATACTGAGTTAAATTATACCAAAATAATCTTTTGACCAAACTTTTAGCAAATCTGTAATAGGGCCTTGAATCATCCAGTTCAACTACTTGTGGTGCTAATACCCTCTCCGTTGTTTTAATTGTTAAACAAAGGCTTATTCCCGCTTCAAACACCAACGCGGGTCATCAGCTGCATTGTGACCCTCACCCACTCCCACTTTATCCCTAACCTGATTTTGCACACGCTCTGGCCCCACTGGATTTGCAGTCATTACGTCCCAGCGAATCGGGGAATTCGACTACCCAATATTTTTGTTGCTCCCATTTTCAATTGTCAGGTTTCCAAATTACCTTATGCACTCTTCAGTAACCAATAAACATTGCCATAATTATTTTTCAGTAAACCTTTTTATTCACCTCATAGTATCTACATTTTTACCTTTTAAATCGTGCTTATTTCCTAGTACTGCGGTAACTCATCACTACAGCTAACTTTTCATGAACTTGATAATTGCGTTAGTTTATATACATGTATTTATTTTGGCTCCGTTACAATGTCAGATGTCGACAAGTAGTTGTATATTTGAGTTGAAATTAATTCTTTTCCCCGGTAGCTCATTGGTTAAGCACTGGAATTCGGTTCTTTTGATAGCTAGCCCAAGGCTCTCATGTGGAAACAAAAATATCCTATTTCGTTTGAGCATACAAAGTTTTAATATTGCAAAGTGTCATGGAAATTGAGAAAAACTGGGATTTAACTTTCATGCAACTTAATATAAAGTATGTATATTTTAGTGAGCATATATATATGTATTTTATATATATATATATAGCCTATATGTGTGTGTGTGTGTTTATATATCATTAATTTTAAGACATTTTACCAATTTCTACAACCTTTCGCGGAGAATTACCAGAGCTGCTTTTTGTCCCTCGTTTCGGTGCTTATCTTGCTCCATTTCTTCTTTCTGCGGTAGAGTAGCTTCTCCAGGTGCATCCAGGATGTCCGTGCTATTTCACTTCGATATATACCTTTTGGTCACAGTTTTTCTATCAGGCAATTTTCATTGATTGCCAATGCACGTGTTGCATCTGTTACTGTTGGACAACACTTGAGTTTTATAGAAATATAAAAATTTATGCCAAATGTACATTAGTATTCAATAAATATCCCTGGCTATCTATCTGCCTATCTGTTGGTATTCAATGTATCTCTCTCTCTCTCTCTGTATATATTATATATATATATATATATATATATATATATATATATATATATATATATATATATATATATATATATATATATTAATCATCATTGACGTAATTGTACAATATATTGGGACTGTGTGAAGTTCTTCTACTCATATCCTTCATGTGCTTTATGTCAGACAAATTTGTACTTATCTGTAGCTTACTATCTCTTAGCTCTCATCCAAGCAGATCTGGGTGTTCCAACTCTTCTGTTGGCTAGAGGAGCCCAGGTGACAGAATCAATCAGTACAGTATTTGCCGTTGTTGTGTGAAGGACATGTACATACCATCTCCATCTCCTGTTCTTCATTGTCTCATCTCCATCTGGAAATCTTGTAATTTCCCATATGGTGTTCTTTCTCACTATACTCTTTTAAAATTCTTAGTATTCTTTTGAAAGTTTTTTTCACATCGAGAAATCTTTATTGTTATACTGTGATTCATATCAATGTAGCAATACAGATTGTACTAAACTGGTGTATAACATTGCGTTTATGTAGATTTTAAGTTATTGTACCTGCTGATTGCGTGTCCCCCCCCCCTTTTTTTTTTAGTATTTCACTAAATTCCATCTCAAACGAACCTGTATACCAGTGGTTCTTAACCTTTTTCTCCCGAGCGCCCCTTATCAGATATTTCCATAGGCTGGCGTCCACCAGAGTGCAATGACTCTAATAAAGATGATTAATGAGGCTGGCGTCCACCAGAGTGCAATTACTCTAATAAAGATGATTAATGATACAGTGAAGCTGTATTGGCATTAACTTTATAGTATGTTGTGCAGTAAGGAAATTAAAATTTTGAATAATGGAATAATTTTACTCAAGGAAATGCATCCACATTTATTAGTACTTCAAGAAAATGGGTCATTCACATAAATCAGCAGTTAACTCAGTTGTCAACTAAAACAAGTATAGGGCCCCCTCCGAAAAAAATAAATAAAAAGAAAACAAACATACCCAAAAAAAATAGAAATATAATTATTAATGAATACCTTGAGCTTGATGAGATTTTGCCAGTTTAATGATATTAAGTTCAATATTTGATAAATAGAGCCTCAGATCACCCCTTTTACAGATTTGTAATCTATTCCGCTGCTTGGTTAACTTGCAAGACAACAGTAAATCCATTCTCTACCAGGTATGAAGAAGGGAATGCTCACATTAATAATTTCATTTCTTCCAAAGATGGGGATATTTATCTTGTTCCTTTGGCCAGAAAGCTTCACAACCAATTTGCTGAAACAACACTACCTTCAAAGTCATTTTGCAGGTCAAATCAGTTCTTCAACTAAATTTGGATCAACAATGTTTGCATCACCCTGTGGTGGATTTACATCCCACTCTGGTATTTTCAATTCTTCGAGATCTTTAAATCTCACTACCACATCTTCCTTCAGTGCTTGAAGATGAGAGGAAAAGCAGCCTAGATCAGTGTCTGACAAATATAACTCATCGGTTTGGTTTTTTGCACTGCTTGTAAAATAGGAAGCTGATGGAAGTCTAGCCTTAGTAAATTGTTTTTGTAGAAATCTGATTTGCTAATAAATGCCATTATTATTCCTTTTGTTTTAATAAGACACATTTTGTTTCCCTGCAAATTAATGTTGACCTCATTTAATTTGTTGAAAATGTCAGACAAATAAGCAACATCTGGTCTCCTGCTTTCCAAATCTTTACTCACTGCTTCATGGCAATAATTTAAACTTAAAGAAATCAAGAACAGAATCATAGGGTCATAAAAGGTTCTGAAACATTTACCCTTCCAAAGCCATCGAACTTCAGTATGTAGCAAGAGCTGTTCAAATTCCTCTTCATTTTCATGACAAAGATGATGAAATATGCGAATATTCATTGAATGGTCTTTGATCTTATTCACTGCTGTGATAACAACTTGCAGGGTACTATGCAATCTGTCACTGAGATGCTTGCGGCTAAATACCGTCTGTGAGTGACTCTGTGGATGGTGAAGATGTCCAGAACTTCTCTTTTCAAACGTGCTGTGAATCCACGATGGCGTCCAACCATTGACGGTGCTCCATCGGTCGTGTATGCAATAACATTTGAAAGTGGAATTCCTTTGTGTCAAAAGAATTGTTCAGCTGTCTTGTAAATCGTTGAACCTTTAGGCTGTGTTCACACCAAGGGAGTCGTGTCGAGTCAAGTCACGTCAAGTTACGATAATTCATTTGATGCGATTCATTTTGACAAAATTCTGTTCACACCAAATGCGTCAACCTACTGCATCAGTAAGTCAAGTCTGTACTCTTTTTTTTTTTTTATCTTTATATTGCCATAGTGCCACAGTGGGTTTTGTTGAGAATGGGTGCATATGCTCTTGCTTAAATTGATGCTTTGCTGTGGCTTTGTCGTTGCAGACGTAAAAATAAACCTCGAATCTGGGTGCATCATGTGAACAAATGACGCACTGCACCAATAATGACAGTTTAGATGAATATTGAAAGAGAGTGAGAGAGAGAGAAGATCAAGGGATCGACAAGTTATTTTTCCAAGGTAAAAAACCGCCAAAATTTCGAATATTTGATTACCAGGTAATCTAGACGAGAGCTCCACATCTAGTTTTGAGGTTTAAATCATTTAAAAACCTCAAATACAAGGTTTTTAGTGTATTAGACTACCTGAAAAAGTGGAAAACCTATCTAACCTAACAGAATACATAATTATTATAAAATATAGGCCTATGGGTAGAAAGGAGATATTGATAATTTTGGCTATTTTGAGTGGCTAAGCTAGGTTAGCCTATAGTTCGTAGTAATCTATAAGCAAAATGATGCTTCGTTCAAAGCATAATAAATGGTTCAAAGTGAATAAAACTGTTGTCTTTTACCTGTACATGCCATTGCAGCAGCAACTTCTTTCCATAAACTGACAATGAAGTCACGGTCACAGTGGTTGAGGCCACTGGCATCATAGATAGCAGGGTGTCCCCGAACTAAGTTTCTTAGTAGTTCGACGCAATGTGACATGATGTGACTTGATGCATTCGGTGTGAATGGTTTCTTTCAAAGGACCATACAAATCAGTGTTAAAACTGGGTTGTCGATTCATGAATTATCATGACTTGATGTGACTCAGCTGGATGCGACTCCCTTGGTGTGAACGCAGCCTTAGGGCTCTTATACAAGACATTTGGCCAAGTATGGTTTCGAAGCATGGTACCGAAGCTGTGCTCGGAAACTGTTCATGTAGACAGAAACGCTGAACCACCAACACTTCCTGGGCAGCTACGAGTGAGCTGAATATTTGCGTGCTTCAATACCATACCTCGACACTGATCTGAAGTGTTCGCCAAAACATCACAGTTTTTAAAAGTACATTGTATATTTCCTAACTATATAAACCTGAGGTCCTTTACTTTAGGAATTACTTACGGCAAAGCTGGACACAGCCATTAAACTCTTGAACAAGGTGGTTAGACAGTAACTACTGGCAGATAGGCAGGAATACCTGCCTGCCCGGATGTAAACATCCAGTTTGCCTTTTGGTCCAGGTTCAGATTGAGGGGTGGCATGAGGTGGGCATAAATGTAATGTCAAGGACCTCAGGTTTGTACAGTTAGAAAAAATACAATTTACTTTTAAAAATTGTGATTTGTTTCGACACAATATACAAACCATTGGTCCTTTACATTAGGGAGACTCGGTGGTTGGAGGGAGGAATCTGAGTGAGTCTCTTGAACTGACTGGAGTTCTGCACACCTGGGCTACTCCCCCTGGTCGAAAGAGCGAGGAGGAGTACCGTCCCTCTGACATATTGATCAGAGTGTAGGAACAGCAAGATCAAATGTCAGATACTGGACCTTTTCGTATGAGTGAGGAAGCGTAACTCATATGAAATAGGCTGGAAGAATCTAGAGTCGGAGGCAGTAAGGAAAACCAGAGATAGGGTTTCCCTTATTGCCAGTCTCTCCTTCCTCCGCTTGCTAGAGGAAGGAGCGGAATTGCTTCTATGATTCTAGAAGAAAAATAGGACGGGTGCTCGATGTGTAGTCTTACTGCATCAGACACCAGGTCCAGCAAGTATCGGTTTGAGTTCTGTTGTCATCCCGAAGGAGAAGTAGGAGGACGGGGAAGGAGGAGGAAGAGAGGCCAGTCACTCCCGGTATCCTTCTCACTTCCAAAACCAACACCTTAGGCGAGATGCTACTAGTCCTCTTGAAGGAGCCAGGTAAAAAAACAACTTGTTGAGCAGCCACCACAAGACCAAAGAAAAAAAGTTCCAATGGCTTGTGGGCAAGACCACAGGAAGACGAGTGTGGTCTATGAGACCACGTCTTGCTTTCAGACCGACAGAAACTTTAGGAATGCAAGGGATGGACCAAGCCATTGACTTCATGAGCTCTCGGGTGGAAAGTACCAGTACCATCGTCGCCAGCTGCCGAGTACCTCCTTCGATCACTTCACAAAGCCAGGAGAAAGATGTGTCCTAGACACTGCTTCCTTGGGAGAGATAGTAGTAGCGAAAATGTCGACGACATCCAGGTTAGGAATGTCGAGCCTTTTTGGAAAGTACCACAGCTCCCTAATAGGACAAAGTAACGACTGATCTGGATCATCAATACAATGTCCAAGGAGGAGGGGGGAACAAGAAGGACTCGAACCCAACAATAGATGCCGATGGATTCAGAGTCCACTTACGACATTTGAGAAGGAGTCGAGGTATTGATCCCCTTCACCTGTTCTTCCATCTTCTACGCCAAGGCTGGAGCAAGATGAGAGATGGTCCTAAGAGGGCACATCTCTATCTGATGACTCTCATAAGGGTGCTTGCAGAACACAGGACAGGAACCCTAAATGAGAATCATATGCCACCCAGGTAATAGTTCCCTGGGACAGCAAGAACAAAGAAGCTTCTTATTTGTAGCTAAATCTCGACTGAGGAGAAGGCTACTTTAGATAGAAGACTAGGTTGCAAGGGCCTATGTTCTTCACAAATGAAAGGGAGAGAAGCAACCCTCGGCAGCAAAGACGAGGAAGTCCAGACTTGAAGAGCGACTCTGACCCGAGAAGTTCTGTCAACGACACCCACCAGCAAGATGGATCCAGCCCCTGGGGCAGTGTTGCAGAGGACTTCAAGAGATATCCAGCTATATCCGTTGCTGCTCGGCGAGAAAGCCTATGCTTGCAAGGAAAGCTGGAAGGTCTCCCAGTCCTGAACACACAGGAATGTGCTGCCTGAAGAACCGCTTCTTGTGTAGCTGCTACAAGAGGTTGGGTCAAGCAGAACTCTTCTCAATGCCTCAGAAGCAGAGCTATCAAGTCAGGCGAAGTCCTCCAGCATTTATCTGTAACTCAGGGTGAGCAGTGCTTGTGAACCCCTAGCGAAACAGATAAATACAGAGAGAAAAACGTAGATATCGATGTTTCCCAAAAAGACAGCATGCCTCACTGTAGCGGCCCTGGATCTGGCACGAAAGAGTGAGAAAAACTACTTTGTTGTGCAGGGAGGCAACAGAAAGACAGTAGGGACCTCTCAGTCGAGCAGTCTCTTCGTGAAGAAAAGAGTGAACAGCACATTCCGTCTCTTATCACTCAAACCCAAGGCCAAGCTCGCCTACCAATACATCCCCACCAGGAATGTATCTGGCTAATTGAACTGTCGAGTGCGCTATAGAACACTTGAGTACCTGCAGGTGTCGACAGATGAAACAGGAGAAAAAAACGATTCCCTCTTGTTTTTTCAACAAATGCCACTACTGTGGTTGTGTTGTTCCATGAAACCACTGAGTGATGCAAAACTCATCCTGAATTCTTGGAAGACCAAAATGCTGCCTTGAGTTCAGGATGTTGATGAGAAGGTACTAATCGTCTTGGTCACACAACTTCAAGACAGTCTTACAGGTGTGCGCCTATTCCTCGACCGGCAAATCCGGAAGTAGACACATGATGTGAGGGGAATATGCAAACATATTCAAAGGTTCCTTCACCCAAGCATTAGCCTAACTCTTTCCTCATACTTTGAAGAGGAAAGAAGGACAGAAGACTGGAAGCAGACCTCCATTCTCCACCATGGGGAAACTTCTGCAAGATGACAGGATACCGAGACGCTTAGCTCTAGCCAGGCTGGCATTTCCCGAATCGGGAGCACATGAGAGGAAGCGGGATGGAAGTTTGCTGAAAAGAATTGCCGAGACCCAAGGGAAATAAATACTTCTACTGAAGGAATCCATTCCCAGGTCTCAGCAATGTCGCTGCCAGCTCCAGAGACTCGATAAGTATCATTTCATCCAGGCATCAGCATTAGGAGAACTTCTTCCTAGTCAGTACTTCTTTCTCTCTTCCCTTCTTCCCTCCTCCCTTATGGAAAAGAGGGTGGAAAGAGAGACAGTTAGCGCACTTTCCTAGGAGGGAAGAAGAGGGCTATGTGTTCAGCAATCTTCTTCCGAAGCCTGGGACTTCTTAGGAGTTTAGGGGGCTGGCTTGAACTCCAGGTCGAGTCGAGACTAAGACTCAAAGGTCTTGGCCATTGTCCAAAGTACAAGGCAGTGCCCTGGTACAAACCTTGATTACCAAGGTATCTGGCAAATCTCTGAAAGAGAAAGGCATAATCAAATAAAGGTTCGTTCCTAAGGATCGAGCCAACTCGGGACTTACAAAACCGGAGATCCGAATTGGGATGAAGTTCTTCTTAGCACCAGAATTGCCCACAGAACTGCAGTTGGCAAGACCCTCTGAGGCAAGAAGAATTCGTGCTCTGTCGAGGTAGGGGAAAATCTTGTTGTCTCAACCTGAATGAACTCCTTCTCTGAAGGAAAGAATTCATCTGGTCGAAAACTCTCTCAGAAGCAAGGACAGCGGCGGTCCCCGACACTCTCGGGCCCTCGGGAACTGCAAGGGTTGCGAGTGATGAAGATTATTCATTGGGGAAGTCACAGTCCTGTCTCGGGGATATTTGCGCTGACGAATCGGTGTGAAGTTCTTCGAAAAACGAGGGCAATCGCAACTTGAAGAGGGAGACCTTCGCTGCTTCCGAAGCATGAAATTCCTGTACCTCTCTCCTTGGCGCGAGACCTTGACAGACCCCAAGAAACCCTTCTCGGCTACCTGGTTGTACTACGAGATGAACGGGGTACCAACACCCAAAGCACGCCAGACAGCCGAACTTCAAAGACGGATTCGTTGGAGTTCTCTCAGTCTGTCTCGCGCTTCTCGGAACAACTGAGAAGAAAAGAGAACAGGTGAGGAGGAGTACCCCTGCCTGTCCTGCCAGTAAGACAGCAGGAGAGGCGGACCGTGAGTGATAATCAACCGAAGGAGATTACTACCACACGGGGGAAGAAGAGCGCTTGTGCCGTGGCAAAGTGCTTTCCTGGGAAGAGTAGAAAGTTCGCTCAAACAGAACCGGGAACCCAATTCAGAAAAACCGAGTGGGGCCGAGCCGCACCGAACTGAGCCGATCACGCGAACGCGATCCAGACGGTATGCGGTGGACTAGGAGGCAGGCGGGGTGAGCAGAGCCGAGCCAGTCTCACAAGTGTGACCAGGGGCTGGGCTGGGCGAGCGAGCCGAGCCGAGCCGAGCCAATCGTGCCAACACAATCAGAACTGGATAGGGCGGAACTGGTCTGCCGTGAACTGTCGCTAGTTTCCCGAACTCTAAACCCCTTTGAACCCAAGGCCCCTCAAGAAGAAGGTTCAAAGGGGAATTCTGTGTCTGCTACCCTGCATGCTTGAACCCTAAGGTTCAAGACACAAGGATGAAACCTGGCCAAGCAACCAAAGCAGCTGGCAGGCAGTATCGAGACACCTGGCGTCTCGGCACCAAGACACCTGGTGTCTCGGCACCAAGACACCTGGGTTTCTCGGCGCTTTCTCTCGTCCTTTGCCTCTCGTCAGGAGAGTGCTTGTGATTCATAGGATTCGAGCGACCCACAAGACTCCCAAAAATCAGGAGTGGCTGCTTTTGATTTCCTAAGAAATTGAAAAGAGCCAGGCACAGAACCAGACTTAGACGCAGACTTCTAAGACTGGTAATGAGGGTGCTGCCTCGAGAGGCCGCGCTCTCGCAGCCCTTGAAACGCCAGACCCCTGAGGAGAATGTGAATCGGTTCCTGCTGAGAGAAACTTGTCTCCCGGAAGAGAGTCAGTCCCTTAGAAGTCCCACAGGACTCCCGAAGGGAATCTCTTCCCTGCTTCTTCTGGTGTTTGAACTGCCTGCTGCTTCTGGGTTTGAACTGATAGGATCAAGACACCAGGCTGGGAACCCGACCGAACACTGGTAAGCACTCGGGGAGCGCTTGTGGTGCTGGCAGGAAGAGCTGAGACACCTGGGTGCCTCGGCCCTTTATCTCGCACTGCTCCCGAACTGGGCCAGGGAGAGTACTCTCCAGACCAGATCGGGATACTCGATATTCCACCGAATCTTGAGCACTCGGAGTGGCTTGCAAACGAGCCTCCATCTCAGAGGCGGAACTTCTAGGACTGGGAATGGGATCACAAACCGAGGTCTGCTCGCCCACGGCTCCCGAAACACAAAACCCAGGGGTATGCGAATCGGTTTCCTAACCCGAAGGTTGGGAAGAGCCAACAAGGGACCCACTGCCTCCTTGGAAGGAGGCAGTCCTTAGACGTCCAAGGGCATCAAGGGGAAAGAAGCAGCCTTCCTCTCCTTCAGCCGACTGAGGTCTGTCCGGTTCCCGGGACCCCCTTGAACCTTGGGAGAGGAAGGGAAGAGGTAGCAGAAGATGAAATCGAAGATAAGTTGAAGAAGACTGCGGCTACTTCCACAGGGCGACTTCCTTCACTTTCACTCTGACATCTTCTACCGGATGGTGGACACGACACATCATAACCTCCAGGGCAGCTAGGCAGGAACACAACGGAAGTGGCCTAGGACACGACCACCAGGAGAAGCAGCAGGTACGATCAGGATAGCCGATGCTGGAGCTATGGAAGCGATCCAGAAGGCAGGAGGCACAGCAACGGCCAGGAACGTCACTTCCACAGAGTGACTTCCTTCACCTTCGCTCCCACATCTTCTACAGGATGGCGGACATCGTAACCTCCAGGGCAGCTAGACAGGAACGCAACGGAGGCGGCCCAAGACACAACCACCAAGAGAAGCGGCAGGCACAATCAGGACAGCCGATGCAGGTGCTACGGAAGCTGTTTGGAAGGCAGGAGCTACAGCAATGGCCAGGAATGTCACGTGAACGTCACCAGCAGCGGCAGGAGACCAGGAAGAGCTGCCCAGAACTGCCGTCGAGTTAACAGAAGCATAACACAGGAAACAGCAGGAGCAGATGGACCACAGATACGCCAGAGGCAGTGCCACAGCATACATGAAGGCCAGCAATGACAGCGATTGATCCACATCGGCGGGAACAGAGTCAGGATGGTCCCGATGTGGAACTGTGCCATTCAAACCAGGTGCTGGCGTCGATCCCGAAGCAACACTGAATGAACGTCAGGACTCTTTCATGCAAGATATCCCCTGAGATATCTTGCTGTGCCTGCGATGCTCAGTCAACCGGAAAGAAAAAGCAAAGATGATTAGTAGAGGGAGACTCCTCTTGCTACGAGGGCAACTGCCCTACGCAGCGAGAGGAGGCCCCTTAGAAGAGGTTGCCCAACCGCCTGTGCACACCCCCTCCTCGTGGTCTTCGCCCGACGAGCAAGCAAAGAGGGCGAAGGAGAGATAAGGAAGAACTTACAGGGAGAGAGAAGGAGGGAGGGGAGGCCACCAAGGGCGCCTTGGAAGCGGAACATACTGACAACACCCGCAGCCTCCCCCCCACAACTCTCTATAGCGTAGGCGGCAAAACAACACTCTGCACAAGTGGGAAGGAAGAAATCATGCCCTTGTACATGGAAGGCGGAAGCCCAAGAAGGGAAGCGAACTCTTACATCCCAATCAACATAGAGGAGCGAAGATATTACATCCTAACTCATATCTCCAAACGTTCTGGGGAATGCCTTCAGTATCTAAATAAAGGGCTACTGGAAGAGAAGCATTACCACTTGGTTACGCCCCTCTAAATACTCGCTTGACCGTCAAACCCCAGACACAGATGCAGGGGAACAACGGCTTATGCAAGGTTATCACAAATCGTGGGTTTGTATTAATAAATATCAAACACGCAATATATACACGAAAATACAGGAAGATCC